>NC_058162.1:14038570-14069580 GCF_020080835.1 Cotesia glomerata
TAGAAAATACTAATTTTGTATTTATTATCAAAAATGTATAACTAAAATTGGGAATTCGGAGTTGTAAGCTCCAGGTTACATTATTTGATAAAGTTAGTAGATCAAATTAACGTTCTACTAATAATTTATTTTGTATGAATTTATACAAGAATGTAGTAGGAATTTACTTATAAAAATATTAAATGTGAGACAAATTAACAAAATTATAAAGTAATTCAAACGGTAATAAGACGGAACGTCTTGGACAAGAAAAAATACTAGATGCTATTACGGTGCTCTGCTAAAGAGGAACTGATTTTTCTAATCAGAAGTTGAACTTGGTGACAAAGTTCCAAATTTTTCGTACTGCTAAGATCTTCTAGGGGTAATGGGTGGAGTAAAAGAGATACGAGACCCTTGATTGGTAATTTAAGAAAAGTGGGTGTACAGGTAAGTACTCGAGCAAAAAAGAAAACATCGAGAGTAAGTTAGAGAGATCTCACAACTAGAGAGAGAAAGGACTTAGACAACTAAATGCCAATATGACGCCCCGATGTACAAATAACTAATACTCCAAACCGAGGTAAAACCAAAGTAGTAAAACACTTAAAAACAGATGTGTTTTGGGGAAAAATATTTCTAATAGAAGGATTAGAAGACCTTAGAGCAGAGGATAAAGTTGTAAATAAAACGAAGCCGAATCTCATTACCGCTTAAATTTACAATTGTACAAAACTAAGTTTAGAAGGTAATAAAGCAAAATACATAAGTTATGGCAAGCTAAAAAAGATAAACTAAACAAAAAGTATGCTAGATATGAGGGTATCATAAATCTCACAATATTGGAGACTGAAAATTTATACTAAAACAAAAATTGTTATAAAAAATGAAAATGACGAAAATAGATTAACATTATAAAACATTCTCCCCCCCTTGAGAGGCTACGATCAAGAAAATTATTGTCTCTAATTTTTTGTCTCTAATTTTGATTCACTACTTGAGATAGATATAGATAGATAGATAGATAGATAGAAAAATTTATTTGATCCTAGAGTTCTAAGCTCCTTCAGGACCATCAACAATACATAAATTTTATCATTTACATGTATACATTTGATACAGTGTTTTTAATACAATTTAAATATTTGATATTAAATTATTAAAAGTAAGAACATATTAATTCTTAAAATAATAACATATTAACAGAGAAATAATAACATTAACATTTATTGTAAGAAGAAGTCATAGCAAGCCTGTTGAAATTGTTCGAAATTGGTAATATTGCAAGTTTTTTGACATTTCTAACAAAGGATGATTTAGCAGTTTTCACTAACGCTGTGCGCACTACACCATCACTACCTGGATAGCACTCAACAATTTTTCCCAGCGCCCATTGAGCCGGTGGTATGTTGTCTTCTCTTAATAAGACAATTGACCCATTTATTATCTCAGGGCCAGCCTTTTTCCATTTGGTACGAACGGTCAATTCATTTAAATACTCCTTGCTCCATCGGTTCCAGAAGTGTTGTTGCACCTTCTGTAAATGTTGCCAATGAGATAAACGATTATCAGGCGTGGCGGTGTAATCGTAACCTCGTAAGTTGGTCAAAGAATCACCTATCAAAAAATGGCCAGGAGTAAGGGGTATAGGATCGGTAGGATCAGAGGAGATAGTGGTCATCGGTCTAGAATTTAAAATTGCTTCAATCTCAATAATTAAAGTGTTGAATTGTTCGTAGGTGAACAACATATCGTGTCCAGCTACGTGGCCTAAATGTTTTTTAAAGCTTTTCACAGCAGCCTCCCATAGGCCACCAACATGGGGTGCGTGAGGTGGACTAAAATGCCATTGAATACCCTTGTCACTTAGGTATCCTTGAATTTTATTTTGAGCTTCAGTGGTTTTTATATCTTTAATAAATTCCTTTAAAATGTTGTTAGCTCCAACGAAGTTAGTCCCATTATCACTATAGATATCTTGACATAGACCTCTACGTGAAATAAATCGTCTCAGGGCAGACAAGAAACCATCAGAAGTGAGATCGGTCACTAACTCTAGGTGAACAGCTTTTACGGCAAGACATACGAATACAGCGACGTATGCCTTTATAGAAACTCGATTACGAAATTTCTTTTCTTTTAAAAGGAAAGGCCCACAATAATCAACACCAACTTGATTAAAAGGATTAGCAATGTTAACACGAGCCTTTGGTAATTTACCCATAACATACTCTGTAGGAGGCGGACTAGCCTTAAAGCAATTACAGCATTGCTTCAAATTTTTGTATACCTGGCTCCGGCCATCAATGATCCAATACTTACGACGAATGGTATATAGGGTCTGTTGAACGCCTGTATGCAAATGTTTTTTGTGAAAATACATAATAAACAAATCAGTGACATGATTGTTTTTTGGCAATATAATAGGATGTTTGGCATCAAACGGTAAATTGGACAAAGATAGACGTCCACCCACTCTCATTATTCCATCTTGATCGAGAAAAGGAGATAATTTGAGGAGATTCGAACTTACTGATTTTTTCCTATCCTTAGAAATCAAATTTTTTATATCTTCAGGAAATGCTTGAGATTGCACACATCGAAGTACTCGAGTTTCCACATGTCGTAATTCATTTACGGTAAGAAATTTTGCTGGAAAATCTTTTCTAACAAATCGGAAACAGTAGGCCAAACCACGTATCATACGTTCTAAAGTTGGAAATCTTGTTAGCGTTGTAAATGGCCTAGCTGCATTGACTAAACATACGGGTCGGCGCTGCTCAGGTAGCTCCGATTGTACTTCTTCAATCTTCGGTGATTCATGGCTCGGCCAAAACGATTCCAATTGGCTTAACCACGACGGTCCATCCTTCCATAGGTTAGCAGAGGGAAACTCTGCAGGCAAAACTCCTCGCGAGACAAGATCAGCGGGATTATGTTCTGTAGGAACGTGTCTCCAAGACTTTACTTGTGTAACGGTCTGTATTTCAGCCACACGATGCGCAACAAAGGTTTTTAGTTGCTGTGGAGAAATTTGAAGCCAACGTAAAACAATAGTTGAATCAGTCCAATAAAAAATATTGACTTCTTCATCCAGGGCAGTTTTAACCGTTTTTATCAATGTTGATAAAAGTTGAGCTCCACAAAGCTCTAATCTTGGTATAGTTAAGGTTTTGATCGGTGCAACTCGAGATTTTGCACATAATAATTGCACCTTAATGTTGCCTAAATGGTCAACAGTACGTAAGTAGACACACGCTCCATATGCCTTCTCACTAGCATCGGAAAATCCATGTAATTGAATTTCTTTAAGGTCAGCAGTAATTACGGTACGAGAAAATGACAATAGATTTAGAGAAGGTAATTGTTCGCAGTACTTTTGCCAGTCACTGTGAAGGTCCGCAGGTAGAGATTCGTCCCAGTCCAGTTTATAATTCCACAAATTTTGTAAAATAATTTTAGCTAATATAATAACTGGAGCCAGCAAACCTAACGGGTCAAATATTTTAGCTACTTCAGATAAAATAATTCTTTTGGTAATCTTGTTTGATTGGATAGGATTTACCGTATAAGTAATAGTATCAGTGCGAGAGTCCCAATGTATACCTAAAGTTTTCAATGTAGTGTCTCCCAATTGCAATCGAGGGTTGACATCTTCCGCAGGTATATCTTCTAAAACCGAAGGGTCATTAGAAGCCCACTGCCTCATTGTTAGTCCGGCAGTAGATAGGATCCCAATCATTTGCGTAATCACAAGTTTTGCTTCTTCCTTAGTCTTTGTTCCACTAAGAAAGTCATCAACATAAAAATCGGATAATAACAATGGTGCGACGACTGGATATGATTCACCCTCGTCTTCACTTAATTGGTGTAAACAACGTATTGCTAAATAAGCGGCACAGGTAATACCGAAGGTGACGGTATTTAACTCATATGTCTGGAGTTTTTTAGCTTCATTTCTCCAGAGGATACGCTGGAACTTTCTGTCTTGTTTTCTGACTAAAAACTGTCGGTACATTTGTTTTAGGTCACCCGTAATTACTATTGGGTGCTTACGAAATCTAATCAATATGGTGAATAAATCGGGTTGAATAGTTGGGCCAGTATACAAGACATCATTGAGTGATACACCTGAAGAAGTTTTTAATGAGCCATCAAATACCACTCGTACCTTTGTAGTAAGGCTGGTTTCTTTCATAACTGCATGGTGAGGTAAATAATAACCATTTGAAGTCAAAGGGTTATCAACCATCGGAGACATATGATTTTGTTTTAAATAATCTTGTAGAACTTCTTCATATTGTATCTTGAGCTCAGGTTTTTGATTTAATCTACGCTCAGTACTGTCGAATCTCTTGCGAGTCAGATGATATGATTTTCCTAGCTTGGTAGTATGCGGGTTGAACGGTAGGGCAACGACATATCGCCCATCGGAATCTCTGGTTACGTGCTTACGAAAATGATGTTCACATTTTTCTTCTTCTGCGGTGAATCTCTTGACGGTGGGACATTCTTCTATTTCCCAAAACTTCTGAAGGTCGAAATCTAAATTGGTAGTGGTGAGATAAAAATTTGATGAGGTCGGTAGACTGGATGGGGCAGCTCCACCTATTATCCAGCCAAGCATTGTTTTTTGCAGGTATAATTCTTGTTGGTTAGATGAGGACAATTTGATTTGTCCGACAGATAATAGCGAAAGAGTGGTGCCTGCTCCTAAAAGTAGGTCAACAGGCGCAGGTTTATGGAAGTTTGGATCAGCTAATACAATATTATCAGGTATCTTTATCAATTTACGTTGGATCGGTTGATCAGGTATAAAATGCGAGATTTCTGGTACGACTAAAAAGGTCAGTGTCTTTTTATAATCGTTTAAACGAGATTTAATGGTAGCTGTTGCAAGCTCGGTACAATAAGTAGTCATAGAATTTAAAGCGCCAACAGGCACATTACATGATGTTTTCTTCAATTTTAAAACATCAGCCAGACGACGAGTAATGAAATTGGTAGTCGAACAGGTATCGAGAAGTCCTCGACACTGTATAGGTCTTTTGTCCTTGTCTAAAATCTCAAGCACAGAAGTAACCATTATGTCATTAGACATAGCATTGACTACAAATGTTACCTGTCTTTTCTCAGTCTGAGGGTTGGTGTAGGTAGAGGTATGTTGCGCAGGTATGTTTGAAGACGTTTGCTGTTCTATCTAATTGTAACCCTTCTATCTCATCTTGAATAGATTCGAATTTTTGAAATGATTTGATTACTGTATCTAACGCGCTTTTAATCAAATGCAGATTAATTTTTGCTCGGTCTTGAGGGATGCTATCCAAATGCTTTTTGAGAGTGGTCATAGTCGCTTGAATGTGACCAGGTTGTCGTTTTAAAGTGGTGAGATTAGCCATTTTAATAGGATGACTAATACAATATTCAAGAGATAAATTTGTGAGGTGGAGATATTGATGACGAAGGAAATTAATAACAATAGGAGAATAATTTTTAGGAATCGGCCTATTTTTAAGATAGATTTATGACCAACTTACCTTGTTGAAGGTGGTTGCAGCTGAATCGTTGACTTCTGATGATGATTGGTATGATGATCTTTGGAATCCTTGAATCCTTGAGATCCTTGGAACTACGGGATGAATCGGTTCTTGAGTGAAAATGATTTCAGGAAACTACAGACGGTTTGTACACAAACTTTGTTCACAATTTATGCACAGTTCACAACGTTTATAAATGCTTATATCCGGCTCGAGGGACCATGTATTTATCATCAAAAATGTATAACTAAAATTGGGAATTCGGAGTTGTAAGCTCCAGGTTACATTATTTGATAAAGTTAGTAGATCAAATTAACGTTCTACTAATAATTTATTTTGTATGAATTTATACAAGAATGTAGTAGGAATTTACTTATAAAAATATTAAATGTGAGACAAATTAACAAAATTATAAAGTAATTCAAACGGTAATAAGACGGAACGTCTTGGACAAGAAAATACTAGATGCTATTACGGTGCTCTGCTAAGAGGAACTGATTTTCTAATCAGAAGTTGAACTTGGTGACAAGTTCCAAATTTTTCGTACTGCTAAGATCTTCTAGGGGTAATGGGTGGAGTAAAAGAGATACGAGACCCTTGATTGGTAATTTAAGAAAAGTGGGTGTACAGGTAAGTACTCGAGCAAAAAAGAAAACATCGAGAGTAAGTTAGAGAGAGATCTCATAACTAGAGAGAGAAAGGACTTAGACAACTAAATGCCAATATGACGCACCGATGTACAAATAACTAATACTCCAAACCGAGGTAAAAACCAAAGTAGTAAAACACTTAAAAACAGATGTGTTTTGGGAAAAAATATTTCACAATAGAAGGATTAGAAGACCTTAGAGCAGAGGATAAAGTTGTAAATAAAACGAAGCCGAATCTCATTACCGCTTAAATTTACAATTGTACAAAACTAAGTTTAGAAGGTAATAAAGCAAAATACATAAGTTATGGCAAGCTAAAAAAGATAAACTAAACAAAAAGTATGCTAGATATGAGGGTATCATAAATCTCACAATATTGGAGACTGAAAATTTATACTAATACAAAAATTGTTATAAAAAATGAAAATGACGAAAATAGATTAACATTATAAAACAAATTTGAATGCTCCTCCAGTGAATAAAAACGATGAAATAACGCTCTACCAAATTGGTCGGTACATCAGCTCCAATGAAGCTGCTTAGCGTATCTTTGGTTTTCCAATTCATGAACGGGATCCAGCAGTTGTTCAGTTAGCCATCCATCTTGAAAACGGTCCGCGTGTATTTTTCACGAACGAGACAGCGATTGATCGTGCAATAAATCCACCTAAAACTACACTCACTGCATTTTTTGAATTGTGTAATCGTGCGGATGATTTTGGTGCCTTTGCACGAACATTACTCTATTCACAAGTACTACGCTATTTCACATGGATTCAAACAAAAACATGGATGCCCCGCAAGCAAGGCTCACCAGTTGCTGCATGTCTCAATTTATTTAAATCAAACGCCTTGGGGCGATTATTTACAGTCAATCCAAGACACACAGAGTGCTTTTATCTTCGACTGTTGTTGGTTAATGTTACTGGCCCATTATCATTTCAAGATATACGTAAAGTGAATGGGCAACAATATCCAACGTATAAATGTCTGCGTCATTGTTATCATTATTAAAAACGTCACCATCGATTCTGTTATCTGAATCCAAGAGTCTGGTATTTATATCAAAATGTAGATCTTCATTACTATTGTAACTATAGTTGTCTTCATTGTGTCTTTCAGATGATTGAATATCATCAGAGCTATCATAATCAGTAACACTTGTACTCTTACTTTCTGCTTGGTTTTGACTGGAAGAGCCGGGTGTATTTCCATCTTGTCGACTATTACTCTCCATATCCATCTGTTTAGCATTGTTTTTATTCTGAAAAATGTAGTAAAAATTATTTCATACTCAAAAATGCACTAACAATTTTAAATTAAAAAAACTATAAATTTTTCAATAATTTATAACAAAATATCGAGCTAAGTTCTTGGCAGTCTATAAATACGTTAAAATTGATAGTTAGATAGCATTGGTATTTCTTATGCATTTAAGTATTATAAAGATTTAACTCGATAAGAATGAAAAAGTTAATATTTACTAACTAGGAAAAAATCATCATGCATAAAACATCATGTATGATCAGGCGTTAATTTCCTGCATGGCCAGACATGAATATTTGCTAGGCATGGGCTTGCATGATCATTTATGATCATATGTAACGAAGCATGATCATGCTCTCACATGCCTGGCAAGTATTCATAACAATCATGCATGGCCAAGGATGATCAAGGAATTTTATCGCGACAAAAAAGAATTAGGACGACAGTTGACCCTAAAAGCCATCCCTGCACTTTCCCGCTCATTTTGTACTTAAGCGCTCAAAATTACACGTTAGCCCTTCGAGCTCAAAAATATGATTATTGTGTCATTTTGAGCTCTCCGAGCTCAAAACTCTACTAGCAGTTTAATAAAACATAATTTTCTGAATTTTCAAACCGCAATAACTTTTGAATGAATGAACCGATTTTCACGCAGTTGGCAGCATTTGACGCAGTTTTTTAAGCCTCATAAAGAATCTTTGAGTATGAATTGATCGAACTAGGGATTTCGGAGTGATTCCGAAAAAACACTTTTTGAAGTTATACTTCTTTAGGCGCGTTATGAAAAAATGATGAGAATGAATTTTCATGATACGCGCGCATCACCATCACACGGAAATCTATATGTTGAAGTTGGTCAACATAGAATATTAAAAGTATATATTTTTTTAAATTCTAAAAAATGGTCAATTAAATATTTTCGTTTTTATTTAACTTGATGATAAATTTTTTTTAATTAATATTTTTTCAAAAATAATAGTAATTTCATGAATTAAAATATTTGAACTAAAACATAAATTTGTAGTACCGATATAATATTATATTTAGGTATCTTTTTATTGAGTTCATAATTTTTTATACAGACTTAATCATTTTGTTTATTAAATATAGTAATTCTATCCATATTTTTTAAAATTCATATTTTAACGTTAAAAATTGTAACGTAAAAAAATCTCAACCAACAACCTTAGCTCTGTCGATACGTATAACATGGATAGCGAGTCAAAATTTTTTATCTGGATTGTCGCGGAGGTACTACCTTGATGCAAATAATTTATAAAGATGATTTTTATTAATAAGCAATCTTCGTATCATATGACATTGCAAGTGAAACGAATTCACTCAACAAAATATTTATTAACTTTTAATAAATATTTGTTACCTATTAATAAATATTTATTAACTATTAATAAATGTACCTTCCTTCCAAATAAATACTTATTAAATGTTAAAAAATATTTATTAAATTTTAATAAATTAAATAATTGTCTTCAAACAAATTAAATTTCTAAAAGTTAGATAGTTAATAAATCCTTTTATCAGTTTACATATCATTACATATAATTTTATATAATCATATATAATCGTGGACATTAATTCAAGTATGTTTTTAAATTTACTAGAAATTAGCCGTTTGGAAACTAACAACTTTTGAAACTGAAAATGACTCCGTTTATAAAATGAGTTGATCATTAAAAAAGAGAATACTAAATAATGATTAATAAAAATGATGCAAAATGTAAACTTGTAACAACCTTAAAATGTCATAAAATAAAATTCAACCAATCAAAAAAAATAATAACGTTAATAAACTCGATAGAAAAACGAGCGAATCTTAAAAGTTGACATTAATAGACTAATATATTATTAAAAATGGCTAAGTAAGAAAAGTTGTTAAAAAAAACTGAAATAAAAAATTAGAAAAACGGTTGACCCTGAAGGCCATCCCTGCAACTTCCCGCTAATTCCATACCTAGGCGCTTAAAATTGCACTCATGCGATTTATGTGCTATTTTGAGCTCTCCGAACTCATAGAGATAGCTTTCCTATGCTTTTGAGCTCTTCGAGCACAAAAATCTTATCAAAGTTCGATGAAACACAATTTTTCTAATTTTCAAACTGCTGTAACTTTTTGAAAAGTGCCATTCGGCAGCCGAAACGGAAGTAGATTTCATTTTTTACTTATTAATTAAAATTACAATTAGATTTTAACGTACGATTTTTTTTTATAATCATTAGACTCAAAGTTTACACAGTTATTATATAAAATTTATTATAATCAATAATTATATTCAGATAGTTTTTTTCTACTATTAAATTTACTTTCAAAACGTTTTTATCTCTCAGATTTTACTGTTAAATAAAAAAAAAGGGAAAGAATTATTGCACTTCAATACTTTTCAATCAGTTTTATATAGACAAAACGACTGCAAGAGTAAAATTTCTTAAAAATGATCCTAAGATGGATATTTTTTTGCTTTAGAAATAAATGATGCACATAAATTGAAGCTTAATTTCTCAGCTTTCAGATGCATTTTACAGAAATCGAATATCTCGACTCGTTCAAAAGTTATTTGAAGGAAAAGTAGTGAAAGTATCAAATTTTCAAAATTTCAAAATTTTGAAGTGGTGTAATTTCTAAACTATGTGACCGATTAAGCTCATATTTGAACTTGACCTTCCTAATAGTCGATAGAATAAGTATGTTGAGTTTCATTAAGATCCTTTAAGAATTGTTGACGCTATCGTCGTGACAAGCCGCGTTATATCGTATATATATATATATATATATATATATATATATATATATAAACTTTTGAGCCATATGTATTTTCAACTCAGATTGTCGAGTTAGGTCGAAATATAGTAAAATTTACGGAAAATTACGTCATGAGGACAAATACAATAGTTAGATTTTTATGAAATCTACTAATAATAAATCAACTGATTTTCATGCGGTAGGTGGCGCGGTAGGTGCGGTAGGTGGCGATCGATGTAATTTTTTGAGCTCTATAAATGATTCTGAACAAAAAAATTGATCTGATGAAAAATTCCGGAGTTATTAGAAAAAAACACTTTTTTCGATTTATTTCGACAACGATATCTCACGAACCCATCAACCGATTCTGACGTTTTTGGTGGCGATCGATGGGGGTTTTCAAGGTTAACTTAAGAGCTGATTAGTTTTTGAAGTTGATCGGTTCAGCCAATTCGGAGATATTTGTAAAAAATGAAAAAAAAAACAACTTTTTTTGTCACTTTTTTTGCAATTTCTCGAAATCTACTGTTCCAAATCGGTTCCAACTTACAGGAATTCTAAGTTTGGCGAAGCCATTTCGAATGACACCTATCGCGATGAAATCGGTCAAGCCGTTCAAAAGCTACGAGAGGTTTACACACATACACACACACACACACACACACACACACATCATCGTGAAAATAGTCACGAAAGCTTCCTATCCCTTAGAGGAAAGAACAATCGGCCCGAGCTTGGCCAAGGCTTGGCGCAATGCTCATTAACTCTGGGGCAAGCTTGAAATCCAAGCTTGGCCCAAGTCCGTCTAAGCATACAAATGATAACTTCCTGCCAAGACTGAATATCAGTACTGTGCCGAGACTGAAAATAAGTATTGCGCCAAGACTGAAAATAAGTATTGTGCCAAGACTGAATTTTAGTATTGGGTCAATACCGATTTTCGAATCTGACCCATGCCTGGTTACCAGAACTGGGCCACAGTTACTATTCAAGTCTGGCCCATGCCATTTGATAAAAAGTGATAAAAAAAAATTTTTTATTTGTAATTTTTTTTTATTTTAATTTCTATGCAAGGCTAACGCAAGTTTAGTCCCTTTGACTCTTTATTTTGACCTAACTTTTATAAATTATGAAATTAAAGTGAAAATTGCATTTGCCCTAACCGAGATTCGAACCAGAGCCGCGCGCTTACTAGACCGATAACTAACCCCTACGCCGTACGACCGATAAGTTGTTCTACGGTGCCACGACTAAATAACCGCGACCAAATAACCGCACGACATAATAACCGCAGTGCTATGTCAGCGTCATAATGTCTGCGACAAATTTGGGACTTGGGTAAATAAAGGATAAGGGAAAGGGGAGGACCTTATTTTACTCAGTAGGAATCTCTTTAGTGACTGAAAAATATAATTCGGACAGCCCAGACCGGGAATCGAACCCGGATCGTTCGGTTACGCACCAAAGGCTCTACCAGTTAAGCTATCCCGAGACCTTGTCCGTAATTTACTATTCAGTCACATATTATCAACCTGACATGAGTAAACACCACCGTTCATCTTACGGTAATAACAAATATTAATTAGTAGTTAAATTTGTCGTGTCGATAAGTCGGAAACCTAGTTGCGGATATTCTGTCGTAGGTTATTTTGTCGCGGTTATTCTGTCCGCGGTTATTTTGTTACGGCACCGTTGTTCTACATCTCATCATTCATATAAGCTAACTCTATATGCTGACAATGTGACGGTTTATTATTTTCACAATTTATGTTATTTAATATTGTGTTTTGATGAAAATAAACGATTTTTCACAAATGTTTATTAATTTAAAAATACAAAAGTCAAGTCTTTATATTACTTTAGTATTTATACATCGTTCTGTATACTTTTAATATTTTGTTATAAATTTTAATGTTTAAAATTATCAATACTAAAAACTCCATTGTAAATTAATATATTTTAATTTTTTTGAGACCATATCAATCTTGACGATATGTAATTGTTTTTGTTAAATAATAAATTTTCAATTTAAGCATTTGCTAACAAATATTCATTAAACAATAAATATCTACATTAGATTTAGATTTAGATTTTGTTTATTTAATGCCAAGGCACAGGCCAAATCGCAATTTCAATTACATACTAAATACAGTTTTTACAAGAGAGCAATTTCTGTGAGTACATAATATAATATAATATTGCACAATAATTAATTTAATTAATTTATTTATATGTAAACAAGGTAAAAAAGAAAATCATATTAAACTTGAAACTTAATATATGAAAATAATAATTTTAAAATATAGAATTTTAATGTCATCAGATTCGATGATAACTCAGCATAATAATTTTGCGAATTGCAATTACTTAATCCTTATTTTAATCTTTAATTTTCAATGAATTAATTTAATTTGTTATTTATTAGAATTTGTTTTAATTATCAAGATTTAATAAGTAATTAAATACTTCTTTTTCGAAGACTTGTAAGCTACTCTAATTTACAATTTCGTGTGGGAGTTCTTCCCAAAGCTTTATTATACAGTTACCAAAAAAGATTTCTCTGAGTAGCTTGTAGTAAAAAGAGGTAGTTTGAAGGAGGTATGCTCATGAAGCCTTGTTAATTAAATATTGGTTAACTCTTGAATCAAGGCTGGCAAACCAAGACTCGTTACAGAGGCATTGGCTGGGTCTTGGTCCAAGAGTAGTAAACCAAGGCTTGTCAGTTGAATATTGGCTGGGTCTTGGTCCAAGACTGGCAAACCAAGGCTCGTTACATAGACATTGGCTGGGTCTTGGTCCAAAACTGGCAAACCAAGGCTTGTCAGTTGAGTAGTGGTCCAGTCGTGGGCCAGTATTGTTCGGCCGAGTCTGGGCAACCCAGTATTGTGCCAAGACAGCCCGTGAAAAAATTTTCTGATCAGACTATATCAGGCCTGATATAAACCGTCCATATCAGGCCTGATATGGAAATTGGCCATATCAGACTATATATGCCTTGATATAAGTATATCAGACTATATACCCGCCCGGGTAAAAAAAATTATATATAATGATATTATATAATTATTTATGAAAAATAATTATATAGAATTAAGTATCATTAAAAATAATTAGTTCCATAGAAAAAAAAAACGGCGTGTGTGGGACTCGAACCGTGGACCTGAGCTTGAAAGACTAATTCACTACCCGTCTACCTAAGAGACTTAATTGAAGTGCATAGTTTGTTGTAACTACAAGTAATGCAAATCGCATACATAATCGGTTCGTAGTGAACAAAATTTTTCATCTAATTTATTAATTATTAATTATCAATATATAAGTAACAATGATATTTGTCTATAGATTTATAAAATTCTCTACATATACATGAAATCGCAAAAATGATTCTACGATATTGTTAAGATAATTCGTTGCTTTAGAATTTATAATTCCTTTAAAATTAAAAAAATGACAGAGGTAGAATCAGAATTAAAAGTTAAAATTTTGATGGAATTATTTTTGTTTAGTACATGGAACTATATATTGCTGGAGAGCCCGCCTAACAATTTATGAACTTGACAAAACTAATAATTTATGTGAAATTAAATTTTTTTTAAGTTCCTATTATTTCATTCGCAAAATACTGTTTATTAAAAGATTGTTAATCATTGGAGTAACATACTCTTGGATAAAAAAAGAGAATGTTTTATAGTAATCACAAAATACCCACCTGAGTAAAAAAAATTATATAGAATTCTGTATGATTCATATATGTATGAATATTATATATTAGTTAATATTAGTTATCATTATTATTATTATTATTATTATTATTATAAAATCATAAATATATATGAATTACATATAGATTTTAATTCTGGTATGCTTTTATATGAGTATATAACTAAGATATAACTAGATAAGACTATTTATGTACTGATAAGGGTATATCCGACTATATGAAGCCTTATCAAGCCATATCAACTCTGATTAGGGATTTTTTTTTCAAGTTTATCAAAGTATATATAACTTTATAAGGTTATATCAGGCCATATCAGGACCTATTAAGAAATAATATAAAATTATATATGAGCTTATCAAGCTATATCAAGTCTGATATAGGCATATCAAATTGATAAGGCTTGATATGGCCTGATAAGGCCAATTTCCATATCAGGCCATATCAAAAATTAAATAAGGACATATCAGGTCATATCAGGCCAGATATGAATACATCAAAAATTCTTATATGGCCTTATCAACTCATATCAAGCCTGATCAGAATATTTTTTCACGGGAAGCCCCGTTGTATATAATTTTTTTCCTACAACGGCAGGACCTCGAAACGTCGAGATCCGATGAAAACTCGATTTTCGAAAAACGGGTTAAAACCAATAACTTCCCGATTTTTGAAAATTTTCAATTTCCTTTGCGGGAAGTTAAAAACAATCAAATGCATATTTTATTGACATTAGAATAAAAATAATTTTTAAATAAATTATTTACGTAATGTTGACGTTTGTTAAAATTAGTGCATCGTGAATTTGGGTAGGGGGCATCTCTGCATAGAATTTCTCTACATTTTATAATCCCTCAGGAGATATCTTTATTTTAAAAAACTCTCAGTACAAACTCAACAATGAAAACAAATCTATTTAAAAAATAGTCTATATTTAATTAAGTCTTACTAGTATACGTTGCGCGCGCAAGCGCGCGTGTGAATGTTGGTATGGAATTATCTATATTTTCATGCTTATGATATATTTGACCAATCACATTACGAATAAAATGTCTTCATCAATGTATATTTTCATATTTTTCATCTAAATTATAAGAGTGGATTTGTATCTCAAATGAAGTTTCTTTTTTTTATTCATTAAGAAGTGAAAATTTAACTTCTTGTTAAGAAGATAAGAAATTTTCAAAAATTGGTAATCGGTAGCCTGCACCGAAAAAATCGGTAGACTCTACCGAAAATAAATGGTAGCTGCTACCGATTTTTTTCGGTAGCAGCTACCGATTATTTTTTTCCGTGCGGTTGACCCTGAAGGCCATCCCTGCAACTTCCCGCCAATTCTATACCTAAACGCTTGAAATTGCACTTATGACGTTTTAGAGCTCTTGGAGCTCATAAATACAATTTGAGTATTATTTTGAGCTCTCCGTGCTCAAAAAAATAGCTTTTGTATGCTTTTGAGCTCTTCGAGCTGAATAGTTTGATAGAAGTTTGATAAAACACTACTTTTTTAATTTTCAAATCGCAATAACTTTTGAATGGATGAACCGATTTTCACGCGGTTGGTGGCATTGGACGCAGTTTTTCAAGTTTTAAAAAAAATCTTTGAGTTTATATTGACAGAGTGGAAGAATTCGGAGTAATTCCGAAAAAATGCTTTTTTCGATTTTCTTTCGTCAACGATAACTCACGAACGAATTAACCGATTTCGACCGGACTGGCGGCGATCGACGTGGTTTTTTGATGTTAAGAGCTGAGCAGTTTTTGACATTGATCGGTAAAGCCATTTAAAAGTTATTTCACAAAAACCACTTTTGAAAAGATTTTTTTTTGTAGTTTTTATTGGGATTTCTCAAAATCTACCGGTCCGAATCGGTCCAAAGTGTATTGGAAATCTAAGTTTTGATGATTTTTTGATTGAAATTTTGGTTTTTAAATGTACTTGTTAGAAAAAAAAAATGAAAATAATAATTCGCATTCATATTCAGCGTTTTTTTTTAAATTTTCGAAAAAAACGAAAATTTCGAGATTGACATTTTTGATTTTTTTTTTTTTTTTTTTAAACCAGTATTTTCTGCGAATTTCCTGAAATTTTCATAGTCGTATTTTTTTTTCTATTTTTTTTTAGAAATGAACAAAAAATTTGTTTTTAAATGTTTGTTTTTTGTTATACCACCCTGAAAATGTTTTAGCAGATTTTGAAAACTTTAAAATCTGAGAAAAAAAATAAAAACAAAAATTAAAAGTGTTAATCATCGATAACATTTGATTAATTTTCAATAAAGTTAGATAAAAAATTAAAAGAATTATTAAATTATTTTTTCGTATTTTATTATTTGCGCTTACACTGATAGAAAATTTATGTTGACTCAAGAGATATTTTCTTGATCTAAGAATTTATTTTGGAAGACAAATGATGATTTTGCTTTAAAAATTTCTTGTCTTGATTTAGATTTTCTTGGCTTAAGAGCTATATTATCTTCAATCGATACATTTAAATTTTTCAATTAAAATAACATTATCGTTTAAAAAACTTAAAATAATTCATCAAAGTATATTTCAAAAACTAAATAGTCTTTAATTGTTATACCAAATAAAAATTATTTCTTGGAAATAAGTAAATTAATTAATGACTCAAAAAAAAAAAGCCATTCTTAACACAAGTCGGTAACATCTTGAATCAATGTTATCGCCTATCTTGAACCAAGAGACAAAAATTCTTGAAAGAAATATATCTATATCTACCCTGATAGCCAAGTTGGGCGCAACTTGTCGACAACCGGAACCTCCAACTTTCCCGAAATCTACTGCCGCAAGGTGGCGACAAAAAGACGACAACAGTTGTAAAGAAATAGTTGGCGTCTTCTTGTCGCCAACTTTCGAGTAACTATTTCGCTCATGAAAAAGTCGATGGTTACGTTCTTTTTTACTACCCGAGAAGATAACTTATCTACAAATAATTCTGATAATATGGAATTTCGACTTATCAATTAAATTCTTAAATGCTCGTACCGCTAGATGGCGCAATCATCAATCTGTAGCAATTAATTTTTCTATATATTTTTATAAAATGACTAATAAATTAATGACTAATTAATTACAAGGTTTGAAAATTCAAAATTTATTTTTTTTGGCTCGTGATATTAGATGTTTCACATTAATATCACTTATAGTGATAAGTAGTATTTTTAATTACACCAATAGTTTTAATAAATATAAAATAAAAAAATAAAAGACAGAAAAAAGTAGATTTTAATCGCTTGTTGGAGGTTGATTTTCCTGCGAATCAGTGTAAAATTTTTCTGTAAAATCTGTCTTCTTTCTTTTTTTAGACAGTACCAAGTCAGGTTTTTTCTTTTTTAAACGAGAATCTGCTGCTTTCATTGCGCCTTTGAATGCTTCATGGTATTGATGAACCGTTAAGTTCGGATACATACTTCGAAAAGCCGCTGAAATTATATTAAATTAATGATATATCAACAGAAATGGAAATAAACGTGTTAAAGAGCTTATATAAAACTTCTAGATTTTAAATTACTTACACAGTAAATCACGATCGAGCGTAGAGCCAGCTATAGTATTGGGTTTCCCCTTACTTGACTCAATATAATTATATGTAATCAACAATTCATCTTTCATGAGAAAATTATTTTTCAATACATATCGGATATTATCCGATATGGATTTTCCTCCTCGGAAACTGCTCACATAATTTTTCTATAAAAGAAACCGTAATTCGATTATTACTCATTTATTTACTACTTATTTGTATGGTATTAAAGCACTGCTGTCTGTCATTTCAACCCATGTTTGTTTTCATTAAATTTTTTAAATAAAGGACAATTTTACTTATTACATTATACGTACTAATTGATTCCTTCGTTGTTCTGTTGTTCCTTCGTACTCCTTTATCTCTGCAACAGTTGAGAAAGGCAAAAAATCAGGCTTGGCACTCATCGATGCTGAATGTCCTGGGTTTTGGCGCTGATTTATTGAAGCTGTCAAGGTGGAAATCATCTCTTTTTGCTCATCTACTTTTTCTGAGAGTGAACTAAAATAATAAAAAATAGTATAAAATTTTTGGTTTTTTAAGCAATGTATCATTTTTTAATTAAATTTTTTTCAAGTGAATTAAAGGGTTTTAAAGCTCTAAGAAAAATTTAAACTTTGTAATGAGACAGCATAAAACTTCTATTTGTGAGTAGATGGGAGTTCAACATATGAAAAATAATTTTTGATAAGGTGATAATTATAACTATAATAATAATCTATCGATACTATATATTGATTGAATTTTCATAACTTACTTCAATAATGCAGTGTTGTTTTGTGTAGTTTGTAGAATTGCACGAAGGATAGTCTGCATTGAACCAACGGATCCTGTAATCTGTGAATTTTCTCCAGGTTTATGTGGTGTAGATTGAGAATTTTCTGACGAATGGACTATCTTCACTATTTTCAAGTGTTGGCCATCTTTTATTATTGGAATTAATTTCGGTTGCTTCAATCCCTGTACTGCCAATTCAGCATCCTTGCTAATCTTAAATTGAACATTCTTCGCTGATCTGCTATTACTTTTACTGCTGCAATCACTATCGGTTTCACTCTAAATAAAAAAAAAGTTGAACAAATATCACGGATTAAAGTCTCAGCTGTTCAATTTATGTGTATGAATCGAAATATAATTTCAAAATTCGAAACATTTTTATCAGAGAACTGTGAACATTAAATTTAACAATCGGTAATTTTCAGTATTTTTAATGAATTTATTTTTATTTAACTACATTTTGATCTAATTATATTTATAACTTTTGTCATAACTTCTAACTATTAATTTCTATTAATCAGCAGTAAATTAATCAATACATTAAAGTTATTGATTCATCACAAACTGAGTAATGAGATATATAAACATATCAATAAAAATAATATGAATCATAAAGAATTTTCCGAGATTATAGCTATAAATATTTTAAATTACAGACCACTTAAACAATCCTCGGCTCCAAACATAATAAGAGAATCGTTAAAACAAAACCTGTAAAGTACTTAAAATTAAAAACATCAACTGAATACCCAAATATCAAGTTTTAACATAATGACTAACATTAGTGTTTTTATTACTATTACTAATGTATTTTATCGTTGTGATTACATTACGAATAAAATAAAATCTATATCAAATTATGCTAATATTAATTGTTGAACTTATAATAATTTGTTTAAAAAATGTCTTCAATAAAAGACATATTATTTGTGCACTGTTGATGACGGATATTCGTTCTAAAAATAGTTTAAATTACAAAATAATCACGTTATTTTATGTAAAATAACGATAATTCCAAATTATGACTTTCCATAAAAAAAAATAAAGTTTATAGGTCCTCCGCCATGGAATCTTTGAGGTATGTAGAATACGAAATCCGCAGCTGTAAACAATACAATATGATATAAATATTTATTCAATAACTTCTTATTTGAAGCTGACACCACCTTTTACGCAAATACTTGGAGTTCATAAGAAAATGCAAAACAAAAACAATTAACAGTAGCAAGGAAAATTAAAAATAACACATGTACTATTTAAATTAGGAAATATTATTTCATAACAATAGTAACCAGTTATTTGATAACAATTGTTATTTCATAACAATAGCAACCAGGCACAGCAACATGATAAGTGATTGACTAAAAATTTTTCTTGAACATTTCATGAAACTATTTACAATTAAAAATTAATATCATTTGCCCACAAAACCAGAGAATTTGTTTATAAAATTTAGCTAACAATATTTCTATCCTCTAAGCCAATAGAACAGATAAAAAATGACTTGTAAGAATTCTGCACAAAGTAACAAACAACTTTAAAGAAAGTAATATTACGAACTTTTTATTTTTTAGAATTTAAATTAAAAAATAAATTTTTAATTTCTTTCATGAAAAAAAGTGAAGGCTAAAAATGTAGTTTTAATACAGTGAAAGCTGTTAAAAGTTACCGTAGTTCTGTCTCAATTTCTCATAAAACACTAATAAGAGCGAGAAAGACAACCTGGGTAACTTTTAAGAGCTTTTACTGTATTAATCAGGATATTTATATCATTATTTATCAACATTGATCTATTTTTGGTCTAAATTTACAATGACCTGAAACTTCGATATCGAATCAGAATTTAAACAAAAATTTCAATAATGATATATTAGATATTGTGTAGAATTCATAAACTCGAAATTACAAAGTATATATAAAAAATATATAAAAATGCATGTTGCGATGATAAAAGAAAATGAGGTTACATTCTTTATTATTCTTAATTATAGTAATGTTGAAAAGTTATAGTTACACCCAAATGAATGTAATTTACGTAAATATTGATGCTGTATTAACTTAATGAGTTCAGATGAATGATCGGTTGTACATTATGAATGTTATTACTAAATAAATGCTCATCCACTAGTACATAAGTATATGAATAAAATGTATTTTAATTCTCAATGAGAATTTAAAAAAGAATATTAAAAATGTTCATGCAATTGTTGAAAAAAGAAAGCAAAAAAAAACTAACCTCCTTACTAGATGGTGGCATGACTTTTCATACACAAGACCAAATATTAATTCTGACTGATTATGTTATACTATATTCATTAAAACATGAATCAGTATAACATCGAACAACAACAATTCAATAATTTTTAGTAAGTTATGATGTATTTAATGATATTAAAACTTTCATTACAAAAATCCCAATACAAGTATAAAAGAATTGCTCAGACGCGTTGCTCAGTTTACTACTACGACGTACCACTCAGTGACGAAATAAAAATGGCTACACCAAGGCTGCTGTCGCGAGGCCCGGGATTTTCTGTTTCCCGCTCATTCAGCTCAAGCCGCATTTTCAAGTCATGTTTAGATAGCAGAGGGAGGAGCGGGTGCAGCAAAATAATATACATATATACATATACATAATGTATAATATGTATTGTATAATGTGTACACACGTGACACATGTATACTGACACCATTGTGTATTTCATTTATATATTTTATATATTTTATTTCGTGTCAGAGCTAAAGCTTATCAAAGTATTGATTTCAGTTAATTAAGAAAACAAGATTATTTGTATAAAACAGACATTTTTTAGTTGACTTTGAGCAATAATTCATATGAAAAATAGCTATAAGTAATAAAGTTAATTATGGCTGCATCTAATATTTATACTTTTTTTGGTTATGTTGTTTTTAACTCAAGATTGTAAATATATTACAACACAACTGAAGTAATTATTCACTCTGTGTGTAAATATACAATCATAGTTACTGTTATATTTATCAAAATATTATATTGCAAATAACTATTGAAAAAGTTTGACGTTTGATATTGTAATACATCTACAGGCAGCGTAAACATTGAGTATTATCCTCTTTGAATCCAAGGTAATTATAATTGATGACAATTTATGTTGGAAAACTAACTACCTCGAATAAAAAAAATTATTGAGAACGATACATCCAAAATTGAAAAGTATTGAATTTACGATTCCTCCAATACTTTTCATTATCGCTCCAATTGTTGTTAATATATTTTTTTAAACAGGGTAAGTATTTCATTAAAAAATTACGAACTTCAAGAGATTTGATAAAAAAATACTAATAAAATAAATAAAATATTATTTATATATTGACTTCTTAGCTTAAAATGTTGTAATTATAACCTACAATAAAAATAATTGGGAGGTTAAGCATCGCATAAATTGTGAGCTGTATAGATTAGTTATCAAATATGATTATAACAAAATAATGTTTTTTTTTTTTTAATTTCGTCTCACATGAACTTATTTTTTTTGTAGATTAAGTATTTATCTTGTCAGTCTGCAAAATCTAATTCACCATTTGGGAAGGAAACGGACATGGAATCTCCATTCGATAATAATTCTCTTCCGTTAAATCATCGTAAACCTTGGGATGATTTGACAGAAGACTATCGAAGAAAAATACGAAAGGTGCACTATGATAATATACTATTGAATTCTAATCATAATCAGTTTCAAATAACTGCAGTGAATTCAAACGTTGTAAGTAATTCTGGTCTAATACAACCTAATGAACCAGCTGTAAAACCGGCAGTAGATGAGAGTTCAAGTATTCCTTGCAATTTTACTGATTGCAATGAAAATCAACAGAGTTTTAATAATATTAATAACAATAACAACAATAATTATAATTTTGCTGATGGTAATAATATTAATGACAACGATAACAATGATAATAATGACAACAGTAATACTAATAATAATCATAGCGACAAAAAGCTAGTCAATGAAACAGCTTCTGAAAACGTACAAATAATTGATCGTACGTTTTCGTTTGACGAGCAGGCTTTTCAAAATAATTTAGCTAAATGTTTAGTCAACAATAGCATAAACCATACACAAACAAAGGCATTTTTAGATGTCCTACGCACTCATCCTTCTTTAACGTTTTTGCCAAAAGATTCTAGATCACTTATGAAAACATCCCGTAAAAAAATCTTAACGAAAATAGTACCACCAGGGGAATATCTTCATATCGGTCTGGAATTCAAGCTCCATTCTATATTATCTCACGTGTCTATTGAATCTATTCCTACTGAGCTAGTTATAGACTTTAGCACTGATGGAGCAGAATTAAATAAAAAAATTCAAATTTGGCCTATTCAAATTCGCATAACCAACTTACCTTTCTATGATGATCCTGAACATGTTGGTATTTATCAAGGACATAGTAAACCCCGCAGTTTTGAAGAATTCTTTGATGATTTTATCACTGAAGCTGAAAATATTATTAAAAAAGGCGGTATTAAGTTCAATAACATGATAATACCAATCCGATTTCGTTGTTTCATTGGCGATGCTCCTGCTCGCGCTGCAGTTTTAAATCACGTTTCCCACGTTGCTAAGACTCCTTGCTCTAAATGTACGGTTGAAGGAATTACGTCTAAAAGATCAAGTCGTTTTCCGGGTGTTAATTATCAATGTAGAAGCGATGAAAAGTACCGAAATTTAACAGATGTTGACCATCATATCAATGTATCGTCGATTCGTAACTTACCAATTAATTTGGTTGAGCAAGTACCTTTTGAATACATGCACTTAGTATGCTTGGGGGTTACCAAAAAATTAGTGGAAACAGTAGTTTTTGGAAAGTGCAAACCAAATAAGTTGCAGCAATTTGAAATTGATTTTCTTGCCAATCGTTTATTAACACTGCAAAATTATTGTCCCCGTGAATTTGCCAGAATTCCACGAGAATTAGATAAGATTCATACATTTAAAGCCACGGAATTTCGGCAGTTGTTATTGTACACTTTTATAATAGCATCTTCTGGCATAATTCAAAATGATCACTATAATAATTTTTTATTGCTACATGCATCAATGCGTATATTATTAAATAACTCTTCATCGGTTGAAGATCTCGATTTTGCGGATAAAGCTTTAAAGAAATTTGTAATAGATTCAGAAAATCTTTACGGATTAGAATTTATAACATATAATGTTCACGGCCTCTTACATCTTGTAGACGATTACAGACTTCATGGGTCATTGCACGGTATATCTGCTTTTACATACGAAAATAGCATTAGACAAAGCCGTTTACTCGTTAAAAAACCTAATCAATTACTGCAACAAATTTACAAACGGAGTACAGAGCAAAATCACTTTCAAAAAGATAATAAAAAAAATAAACTTAATAAACCATTTAAAGCTTATGGAATTCATAATAACGGTCCCATTAGTGATCCATCCAATAAAAACTCTGTGCAATATGAAAATTTGAAAACACCCACATTTTTTTACTCTATTTACACAACTGACAACACTATAATTGACAAGAACAATCGAATTGGAATAATTTCAAATATAATTAAGCATAACAATGAATATTTTATCGCTGTGCGATTTTTTAAATCTGTAGAACCGTTATATCAAGTGTTAGATCGGTTGTCATCAAATTTTGGGGTTTACAAATGTTCTTTATTGGAAAAAACTATTTCGGTGATACTAATTAAAGAAATTAAAACGAAATGTTATCGAATGCCTGTATGGGTAAAAAAAAATTTGAATCCGCATGTTAATGATGAGCAATTGAACAATGCGTTTTGTGTTATTGAAATGTTAGAATAAAATGTATGAAATTATAATATTGTTTGCATGTAAAATTTTATGAGAAAATAAGTTTTTATGTATTAAATTTTTCTATGTAACTGTAAAAATGTAAAATTATATAATAGAAGAAACATTTACTGACATGAAGAATATGTACTTCCCTACTTACCTAATAGATACTTACCTAATTTTATTAACACTACCAAAATTTTATAAACTAATAAAAAATTGTTATCGCTATCGTAAGTAAGCCTATCATGATTATAGTCATGACTATATACAGCCACTAGACGTCTAAGTCTACTAACAACTTAAAATTGTAATATTGGTCGTCAGGAAAAATTTTCAGTCATTAATTGTAGAAAATTTAGTCCTCTACAAAAAAGGTCCTTTATGAATTTTTCACAGAATCAATAGAAGAGCCGTAAATTCAAAATTAAGATTCATAATAATCAAAATTTGAATTACTCATTAAATTAATCTCATTTTTTGAAATTACGCATTTTCTTCTCTTCGAATAAAAAATGTATTATACTATAATTATAATTATAAGAAATTTTATTCTCTACAAAAAAGGTTTCTGATTATTTTTCATAAGACCAATAGGAATACCGTAATTTCAAAATGTAGATTCATAAATAAGAAAAATTTGTCCAAATCGTTTATAAGGATAAAAAAAACTTTATTAATCACAGCAATTATGATGGCACTAATAATTATTTATAATTTAAATGTAATTGCGATCCCAATACTCGGTGGCTTTTTTTATTGCATTGGATGAATATATGAAAATTTGCTTTTACCTTTTTTTTAGCTTCTGCAATAAAACAGTCTACGATTAATTTTTATTAATTTAAATTAAATTTATATTCGTCATTGTATCTGAAATTATGTGTTGGAGTTTTATCGATGATTATGTCTAATTATATACATATATATAAATTATTGAATTTAATTATATACATATATATAAATTTATTGAATTTTGGATCCAACTTCGGACACAATTTTCATGGTAATGTGTCTCCTACTTTTAACTGCAACTTGGTGTGAAAAAACTGAACTTAGGGCGATCTGGGAAAAAGTTGTGTACAACTCGTCGTACAGATTTCAGTACAACTTTCGATTCACTTATTACGGCCCATTTGTTGATGACAATTCATCCGTACATTGCGGCAGTAGATTGGGTTCACTTTTCTCAGAAACTTGCGGCGAACTTGTCACCAACAGTTGTAAATTCAGAAGTTGGGCGTAAGATGTCGCCAAGTTGGGGCCAACTCTCTGACACCAACTTAGTTGGTCAGAAACCCTGGCTATCAGGGTAGTTTCAAGAGTTCAAGTTTTGAAGAAAAAAAGTTTCTTGAATCAAGATTGTTTTTCTATCAGTGTAGGTATGGAGTTAGTGGGAAGTTACAGGGATGGCTTTTAGGGTCTACTGTTTATCCTAATTTTTTATACTGAATACATAACAAAAAAATCCAAATTATAAAACAAGTAAGAAATATATTTAGTTTTTTGGGGGGACTGTTTTACCCCACTTTTCTCAATTTTTTAATTTCGATATACGCAAAAAAATTAATACCATAAATTCAGTAAAAGGACAAAAAAAGTAAAACGAGTTGAAAAACTCATATTATAAAAATTTAATGAAGGTGGCCCATTTTGCTCCACATTTTCAAATTTTTTTTCTTGCTCTCCTAGCCGAAATTAATTTTGTTATTAAATCGAGTTTAAATATTTGTGACAAGTTCTGTGCATGTTATCTCTCTTCATCAGAGCGTTTGTTAGTAAAATTTAAAATAACTTATTTTTTTTTATTTATTAATTTTTACTTTTTTATTATGCCCGCCCCGACCAGTAAAACCTCGGCTTCGCCTCGGCTTTACAAAAGTCGGCCATCATATCACATACGCCAGGAAATCCAACTTTCTGGCCTTGGGTCGTAATATACTATTTTTCTTCTGTACGTAGATCAAATTTAAATATAATTGACAGACTGAATATAGATAAATTAAGTAAAGAATTTTACGAAATAAAATAATTTGTTGTCAAAAATAAAAAAAAATAAGTTATTTTTGACTTTTTATAATTTTTGTTTTTTAATGCCCTGTAACTTTTTTCCTATGCATTTTAGCCAAAAAATGAAGGAGACTTTTTTTGTAGAGAATTTAATTTCCTACAAGATACCAAAAAAGGAAATTTGAAGAAAAAATTTTTTCGATGATTTACAATGAAAAAAAGAAAAAAGTTTTTTTCAATGTATTTTAAATGGGAAAAGGAACCCCTCCATGCGCCAGCTCAATTTTCAAGATATCAAGCTCATCTTTTAGGAGGTTTTTTTTGGTCTAACAAAAAAACTTTTTAGATGTATTTACTCGAAAAAAAAAAAAAGTTTTTTTATTCTGAATCAGTCTAATATATAACTTTATAAAGTTATATCAGGGCATATCAGGACCTATTAAAAAATAATGTAAAACTAGATATAAGCATATCAAGCTATATCAAGTCTGATATATTTTTTTCCAAAATTTTTTTTTTCAATGACCCTAAGTATCCCCTCTTAAACAAACAAAAGGTCATTACTAAATCTACAATAGCGTTCGAGATATTACAAAAACAAAATTGAAAAACTGAAAAAATTTTGAATTTGCAAAAAAATCTTTTGAAAAAAATTTATTATTGTTTTTCCTTTGGCAGAACTTCCCGTCGAAATTTAGAGCCCATTTAGAACCTTCTAAAATCGGATCTATTTCGGACTTAGGGGTTCAAACTAGAGCCTGTTTCCATGTTTAAGTAAGTCCGGTTTTGGTCCCACAAGCGCTACAAATTTCCGTTTTCGGCGCTTTAGGACCTGATGAAAATAAAAATTAGATCCGATTTTGAACCCCTGAGTCCCTTAGTTACCACGACTAGCTCATGCCTGGTTACCAGGACTGTGCCCTAGTCAATTTTCAAGTCTGCCTCATGCTATTTGATAAGAAAAAAATTAATTTTTTAAGCGTCATTTTTAACTTCCTCAGATTTTCAAAAATCGGGAAGTTATTGTTTTCACCCCGTTTTGCAAAAATCGAGTTTTCATCAGATCTCGACGTTTTAAGGTCCTAGAAAGCTTCCCTGACTATTCCCGCGATGGTGTCCGTGCGGCTGTATGTATGTATGTATGTATGTATGTATGTATGTGTGTGTGTGTGTGTGTGTGTGTGTGTGTGTGTGTGTGTGTGTGTGTGTGTGTGTGTAAACCTCTTATAACTTTTGAACGGCTTGGCCGATCGGATCGAAATAGGTGGCGATCCAAAGAGTACCATAGCCATAAAATTTCGTGAAAATTTGAATCGATTCGGTTCGCTAGATTTTTAGAAATCTCAAAAACAAAATTTTCGAAAAGTCGTTTTTTTGACATAACTTTTAAACGGCTTCATCGATTGATTCCAAAAACTAATCAGCTCTTAACCTTAAAAAACCACGTCGATCACCGTTGGACCGGTCAAAATCGGTTGATTCGTTCGTGAGATATCGAAAACGAAAAATTTCAAAAAAAATATTTTTTCGAAAAATCTCTTAAATGGCTTTACCAATCACTTCCAAAAACTAAACAGCTCTTAACCTAGAAAAACCACGTCGATCACCGTTGGACCGATTCGAATCGGTTGATTCGTTCGTAAGATATCGGAAACGAAAAATTTCAAAAAAAATATTTTTTCAAAAAATCTCTTAAATGGCTTTACCAATCACTTCCAAAAACTAATCAGCTCTCAACCTTAAAAAACCACGCCGATTGCCGCCAATCCGGTCAAAATCGGTTGATTCGTTCAAGAGATATCGTGAACGAAAGAAAACCGAAAAAAGTGTTTTTTCGGGATTACTCCGAAATTTTTGGTTGGATCAATAAAAACTTGAAAATAACTTATGGGAATGATAAAACTGCGTCGAATGCCGCCAACCGCGTGAAAATTGGTTGATCCATTCAAAAGTTATTGCGGTTTGAAAATTCCAAAAATAGTGTTCTATGAAACTTCTATCAGACTTTTAAGCTGGGAGAGCTCAAATGCATAGAAATATTATTTCTTTGAACTCAGTGATCTCAAAATCTATATATATAAAAAAGAAAGTGTGTGGGTATGTTCCATATAGGCTCCGAAACGGCTGCACCGATTTCAATGAAACTTTCAGGAAATCTCCAGATTGACCTGGCGAGTAATCCTGTAAAGTTTAGCGGTGATCGGAGTACTTTTTTTTTGGAATTGTCAATGACATTAATATGCCAAAATATTGACAACAATATTTTTTTTTGTAGTTTTTTTGAGATTTCTCAAAATCTACCGGCTCAAATCGGTTCAAAGTGTATTGAAAATCTAAGTTTGGTCAAGCCCTTTCAAAACGTCGAGATCTGATGAAAACTCGATTTTCGAAAAACGGGGTAAAACCAATAACTTCCCGATTTTTGAAAATCTTCGATTTTCTTAGCGGGAAGTTCAAAATGAAATTGAGGACAAATGATAATTTTTATTGTGGCGGTTTCATTATTATATTGATTGATGTATTTTGTTAATAATTTAATTCCCGTATGCTCAAATATAGCCCGGTGAAGCGGGCTGGGTACGCTAGTATCACATAAATTATAATTTGAGCTCAAAAATCTTTAAAATGTCATAAGACAATTTTAAACGCCCGAAAATGGAATTAGCGGGAAGTTGCAGGGATGGCCTTTAGGGTGAACCGTTTTTCAAATTTTTAACTTCCCGCTAAAAATCTCAGATTTTCAAAAATCGGGAAGTTATTGTTTTTACCCCGTTTGGCAAAAATCGAGTTTTCATCAGATCTCGACGTTTGAAGGTCACAGGAAGCTTCCCTGACTACCCCCGCGATGTTGTCACTATGTCTGTATGTATGTGTGTGTGTGTGTGTGTGTGTGTGTGTGTGTGTGTGTGTGTGTGTGTGTGTGTGTGTGTGTGTGTGTGTGTGTGTGTGTGTGTGTGTGTGTGACTATGTGACTCGCTTATAACTTTTGAACGGTTGAACCGATTTCATCGCGGTTGGTGCCATTCGAAAGGGCTACGCTGAACTTAGATTTCCTGAGAATTTGAACCGATTCGGACCGATAGATTTTAAGAAATCTTGAAAAATCTTAAAAAAAATAAGAAAAAAATCATTTTTGAAAGTAGTTTTTTTGGAATATCTTTTAAACGGCTCTATCGATCAACTTCAAAAACTAATCCGCCCTTAAGCTTGAAAAACCACGCCGATCGGCGTCAACCCGATCAAAATCGGTTGATTCGTTCGAGAGATAGCGTGAACGAAAGAAAACCGAAAAAAGTGTTTTTTTCACATAACTTCGTCATTTCTTCTCGGATCGTTTTTGATGATATAGAATAATTTCAGAAGTTAAAAAACCGCGTCGATTGCCGCCGAAAACGTGGAAATCGGTTGATTAGTTCGAGAGATATCCTCGACGAAATATTTGGAAATAAGGATTTTTTCAACATAACTTCGACATTTTTTGGAATAACTTTCAAACAGCTCTACCGATCGATTCCAAACACTATTCAGCCCTAAACATCATAATTCCAAGTTGATTGCCGCCAAGCTGGTCAAAATCGGTTGATTCGTTCGAGAGATATCGTGAACGAAAGAAAACCGAAAAGTGTTTTTCAGAGTTACTCCGAAATTTCTAGTTTGACCAATTGAAACTTAGAAATTATTTATAAGGCTTAAAAAACTACGTAGAATGCCGCCAACCGCGTAAAAATCGGTTCATTCATTCAAAAGTTATTGCGGTATGAACATTCAAAAAATAGTGTTCCATGAAACTTCTATCAGACTTTTGAGCTCAAAGAGCTCAAAAGCATAGAAAAGGTATCTTTTTGAGCCCGGAGAGCTTAAAACAACACACAGATTGTACTTTTGAGCTCGAAGAGCTCAAAAAAGCGGCCAGGTATTAACGGAATTAGCGGGAAGTTGCAGGGATGGCCTTTAGGGTCAACTGTTTTCCTAATTTTTTTTATTTGATTTTAGATATAGAGCTAACGCAAATTCAGACTGTTTGACTCTTATTTAGACCTAACTTTCGCGAATCATAGAAATAAAGTGAAAATTGCATTCGTCCTATCCGAGATTCGAACCCGAGCCGCGCGCTTGCTAGACCGATACCTAACCCCTTACACTATACGACCGATGAGCTACTTTACATCTCATCATTCTCATAAGCTAAATCAACATAATGATGAAGTGTGACGGTTTAATATTTATATAATTTATGTTTTTTAATATAGTGTTTTGATAAAAATTAACTATTTTTTACACATAATTATTAATTTAAAAAAATGCCAAAGTCAAGTCATATTACTCTAGACTTTGTACATCATTCTGTAGATTTTCAATATTTTTTTATAAATTTTAATATTCAAAATTATCAATATTAAAAATTTAACTGTCAATTATTAAATTTTAATTTTTTTAACAACCACACAATTTTGACGATAGGATGTAATTGTTTTGGTTGAATAATAAATTTTCAATTTTAGCATTTGCTGACAAATATTAATTAAACAATAAATTTTTATAACTTTGAAGAAATTCATTGTATTGAATCAAGACGAAAAATTCTTGAATCAAATAAAATTTACTTATTAAAGCAATATAAATTTCTTAGTTCAAGAATTTTTCTCTCCAGATCAAGAAAAAAAATTTTTTCAGTTAATAAATTTAATTTTTTAATTATTGATTGAAATTTCAATTGAATAATTGATAGAAAAATCAATTTTTAATAAATATAATTTTCGTGACATTTTGTTTTATGATAAACGAAAACATCTGATAAAAATTTGTCCATAATCGAAAGAGATCGATTCCAACTATTTGTCGATCTGACATGGAATGACCCAAATGCCAACTACTTTTTTAAAATTCCGAAATTTTTAAATGGCTGTACTCTACTTTAAACTCTACTTTAAAAATATAAAATC
>NC_058162.1:14069680-14096680 GCF_020080835.1 Cotesia glomerata
TTTCACCTTCTGTAGCAGTTTTCTTTGAATTTTTTGAGTTGCTTCCGGGACTGAATGCAGATTTAAAAACCCGAATCCGTTTATCTTTGCCAGAATTTCGGTTTTTTAATTCTGTTATGTCATCTAGTATAAGAAATATTAAAAATTAGAAATCATTTTACTGAAAGAATAACCCCTATTAAAAAGATTTAAAACGATTCAACCCATGCAAAATGTATATCTATATATTTGTCAAGTTGAATTGTTTTTAGTTGCTTTGAGCCATTTCGAATCGATTTAAATCTTTTTTTCCAATAAGAGAAATTTCATTCTTTTATAAATAATTCTGTCAACAATTAAACAGCATAGGAAAAGTATCCAAAGTATCATAATTTTTGAAAGTAAAATAAAAAAATTAATAGAAAAATTCAAATTTAAATAAATAAAAAACAAAAAATGTTTTTACTATTCATTTTTTTATCAGGCGTTTATTAATGTTTTGAGAATACAAAAAAAATTTTAAAAAGTCAAAAAATACAAAACTGAAAAAGTTATATGGTGTTGAAGTGGGGGGGGGGTACAGAAAAAATAGCTTGCCAATCTTGTCACGATTGCGAGCTTTCTAATGATCTGAAACAAAAAAATAAAAAAGATTATTAATTTATATAGATGCTGCAATCGTACTAACTAAGAAAAAGTAGAAAAACAAAAATTTTTACTATTTTTAAAAAATTCAAAAAGGTCCAAAAAATTTGAAAAAAATTTATCATTTTTTCGGACAGCCGTTATTCAGCAAAAAAAAATTTTTTTCCAATTTTTCTTAGTTAGTACGATAGCAGCATTTATATAAATTAATAATCTTATTTATTTTTTTATTTCAGATCATTATAAAGCTCGCAATCGTGACAAGATTGGCGCGCCATTTTTTTTATACCCCCCCCACTTCAACACCATATAACTTTTTCAGTTTTGTATTTTTTGACTTTTTAAATTTTTTTTTGTATTCTCAAAACATTTATAAACGCCTGATAAAAAAAAGGATGGTAAAAATATTTTTTGTTTTTTATTTATAGCACCCGAAAAAAACACCTCAAATTCGTGCTTCTACACTAGAATACCCCCTTAAATAAATTCAAAATTCAATAAAATTTACCATCACTGTCAATTATTTCCATGCTATGCTTAATGGATTCACCATGTTTCAGGAGCAAAGAACCATTGTACTTTTCAATATCATCATCACTGGTAACAGGCATAAGTCTTTTTCTTTTCTCGTCAGCATAATAAAGTTTGCTTTTTTCAATCACAATAAAATCTTCTTTATCCGAAGTAATCACACAATATTGCCTCATCTGTAAACAGGAAAATATTTATTAATAATTCTGTATGACACTGAAGTTAGCAGACGTCTAAAAATTTTTGATTTTTGTTTTTAATTAAATTACAACTAAAAAGATATTTTTAAGAAATAGCACTTATAGTTTTTCAAGTTTTTAACAAGTGATATTTTTTTAATTGTTTAATTGAAATTTTTGGATAAAAAAATTTCTAAAAATTTTGAAATGTCAGCTAACTTCATTTTCATTAATTCTGTTTAAATATAATTTTTAAGTAAGTTATTTTAAAATATTGATGTACCTTCAATTATTTCTACTAACACTATTTATGAATTTTCACTGTTTAAATATTAAAACCAATCACTTTGCAAATTATACATGTATAATAAAAATACGTGGCATGAATTAATTCACTTTATATAAAAAATACTACTTAATTTTATAGCAATCTTACTATCGGTCGCAGTCACAAGAAAAAATGAAGGTGTAATTGTTTCTCTGCAGGCTAAACACCGAACGACACAATGCAGCGAAAGCGTGTGGCTACTTACCGGTGCTAGCACGGCACATTAGAAGCAAATGCGCGGGACCACGGCACGTGGGTACTCCGTGTCGGCACGTGGACGTGACAATAGAAACGTACTTTTGTAACAGAACAGGACTGGACTGGTTGTAGGCGTTCGTGGGTTGTGCGGTGTGAAGGGGACTTGACTCGAGACACGAAATCGATGTTATCCGAAATAGTCCGAACCAATCTATTAAACGTATAGCCAGAAGTGATATTACAGCCGTTGTGTATTAAATATTCAGACAAAGAAAAAACTTTTAAAAATAACCTAGAAAGCGTCAGAACGACCATTTATTAGTAAAAAATATAAACAGATTCATTTTAATATAAAACTGTGAATAGTATTACATGTAATATAAGCTGCAGCTTATAACATTTGCTGAAATTTAATATTTTACAATCAACAATTATTAAAGGTAAGTAAATGAAAAAATTTTATTATTTTGTCTATGAAAATCCACGTGACAATAATAATGCAATATAATTAAGAAGAAAGTCAACATGAAATTTTTATAAAATATAAAAAAGTAATTTCGTTTTTCGTGTATTTCGAATTTAAAATTTGCCAATAATTATTTAAAAAATCGACAGTTGTTATTTCACTTCAGTACCGTTAGTACACTTATTTATAATTAAGTATACTAATGGTACTGAAGTTAAATAACACTGTCAATTTTTTAAATTCTTACAACAAATCAATGGCAATCATCAAAATTTTTAAAAATTTTCCACTAATAATTTTTTTAATTTACCCATGTGAAATTTTTTTATTAAATTTTTTAATATTAATTTTATTGTCATAAAATTATAAAAAACTTCGAATGTCTGTCAACTTCAGTTTTATATATGCTTATATAATGTGCAGTTAGCAATTTTTGTAAATCTTTCAAATAATTAACAGCACAGTTTTAACGACAATGTGGTAAATTTAACAAAATAAGTTTTTTTTTTTTCATTCCAGCATGCAATTTTTTGATAGTACTCTTATATTAATAAAATATTTCATAAATTTTATCAAAAACATTGTCAGATTCGTAAGAATCAACTATTGTGGTCATAAATTATGTAGATATATTGTTGTAAATTTTTTTTTTTTTTAAATATTAAATATCTATAAATATTAAAGATCTAAAATATTAAATTATTGGTTTAGGTAATAGCAAATAATGAAAAAGTCATTGAGCAACGAAAGAACTGCGGTTTACAGAAGAAAGAAACGAAAATTATTGAACTTTATGACTGCATTTCCTCCTGGAGAACGACCGCCTATACCAAATAATTTTTTTAAATTCCCGGTAAGTTTGAACTATTTTAAATTATTATAAAATAAAAATTATGAAACTTTCATACAGCTAATTAACAAAAAAATTCAAAGTTAAGTTAAACTTCTTGGGTGAAAACAGTGATAAAAATAAGAAATTGCACATAACAAATTTTTCAACACTGTTCGTTAACATTAAGGGCCAGTTTTTCAACCCCGGGTTTAAGTATTTTATCATTGTGAATATATCTATATATAATAGATATATATATATATATATTCACAATGATAAAATACTTAAACCCGGAGTTGAAAAACTGGCCCTAAATGTATATATGTATAATATAATTATTAAATTGGTACTCGTGACGCATATAACTTAAGCTTCAAGCATATGGTAATTTGGGCTCTTTGTTGACAAAATTTATTTTATTTTCCTAGTTCTCAACCAACTTAAGATTACTACTTAGTCAGAAGTAGTTTTTAGAAATACTATAACAATATAATTAATACAAAAGCATTTAAAAATAATAGTTAATTTTTTTTTATTTCGTGCATTCAATAATGTTTTAATAAAGTTTTTGCATTGTCCTAAAGCATTTATCATACCTAAGAGTACTGTAGGGTAAACGAACATGTAAATTACCATTATAAATACAATTATTATTGTTGTCATCATACATTCAAAAAAATCTTTTTTTTGTTTTAACAAATTTTTGTGTATTCTCGACATTAACACGACATTGTCATTTTTACTTCTTAATTATAATCTCATTAAGGAGTATGAAATACTGACGAAGCTTAACTATGAAAAAAACATAAATTATTGCTTCATTATTGTGTCAGGTCTTAAAGTAGTGTTTTTGGACTGGTATTTTTTTTAATTTACAAACAAATTTGAAAACATCAAGTATTACAAAATTTTGATTTATAGAAAATTGTCTTAATTTGCAAAATCCAACATTTTTAATCCAATGATTTTTCAAAAATTTAAACTTTTCATCAAGTTTTTTATGCGATTAAGTTATGAAGTAGACTGACTTTCATTGACGCTTTTTTTCTAATAAAAAAATTAATGTTTTTTCTCAAGAAAAATGCCTGTCGGTTTCAAATAACCATACAAATTTGTGATTCTTATCTTTTCCCCCATATATAACACCTGTGCTGGAATGATATTTTTAATTACAATATCTTATAGTTAGTATGGTCAACTGATTTGATATTTTATCAGTGCATACATTTTATATTCAATTACCCAAATCTCGAAAACTTCTGAACATTTTAATTGAAAAATCTTTTTATTCTTACGTTTATTTTTAGAGACACTTTAACGTGGATTAAAACATTTTATAAGAATGCAGCCATAATATTCATCTTTTTACGGTATTCGTCGAGATACTTATTTTAAACTCGAATTTTCTTTAAAATTCGATTTTTGTCAATTTTATATAATGAGAAAGAATTTTTTTTTAATATTTCAATTTTTGCTAAACTTTTAATTTTTGAAAAATTGGAATTTTTAATTTAAAAAATTTTATTTTTAGTCAATTTCATAAAAATTAAACTGTTATATTATATTAAGGTGATTCAAAAAGCTTTTTAATTTTTTATTAACTCTTACCCTCTCAAATGTTTCTATTTGATATAAAAAAAATCGTCACCAAAGATGAGCCCTATGCTCAACTCTACGGGGTCGCTTTTTTTATTTTAGTTTCCCATTTAATGAACATGGGAAAAATTTTTTTTGTTTGAAATTGAATATATACACATAATTTACGCAATTTTTTACAAAAAAACGATTTTATATTTTTAAAGTAGAGTTTAAAGTAGAGTACAGCCATTTAAAAATTTCGGAATTTTAAAAAAGTAGTTGGCATTTGGGTCATTCCATGTCAGATCGACAAATAGTTGGAATCGATCTCTTTCGATTATGGACAAATTTTTATCAGATGTTTTCGTTTATCATAAAACAAAATGTCACGAAAATTATATTTATTAAAAATTGATTTTTCTATCAATTATTCAATTGAAATTTCAATCAATAATTAAAAAATTAAATTTATTAACTGAAAAAATTTTTTTTCTTGATCTGGAGAAAAATTCTTGAACTAAGAAATTTATATTGCTTTAATAAGTAAATTTTATTTGATTCAAGAATTTTTCGTCTTGATTCAATACAATGAATTTCTTCAAAGTTATAAAAATTTATTGTTTAATTAATATTTGTCAGCAAATGCTAAAATTGAAAATTTATTATTCAACCAAAACAATTACATCCTATCGTCAAAATTGTGTGGTTGTTAAAAAAATTAAAATTTAATAATTGACAGTTAAATTTTTAATATTGATAATTTTGAATATTAAAATTTATAAAAAAATATTGAAAATCTACAGAATGATGTACAAAGTCTAGAGTAATATGACTTGACTTTGGCATTTTTTTAAATTAATAATTATGTGTAAAAAATAGTTAATTTTTATCAAAACACTATATTAAAAAACATAAATTATATAAATATTAAACCGTCACACTTCATCATTATGTTGATTTAGCTTATGAGAATGATGAGATGTAAAGTAGCTCATCGGTCGTATAGTGTAAGGGGTTAGGTATCGGTCTAGCAAGCGCGCGGCTCGGGTTCGAATCTCGGATAGGACGAATGCAATTTTCACTTTATTTCTATGATTCGCGAAAGTTAGGTCTAAATAAGAGTCAAACAGTCTGAATTTGCGTTAGCTCTATATCTAAAATCAAATAAAAAATTTGAAAACGGTTCACCCTAAAGGCCATCCCTGCAACTTCCCGCTAATTCCATTTTCGGGCGTTTAAAATTGTCTTATGACATTTTAAAGATTTTTGAGCTCAAATTATAATTTATGTGATACTAGCGTACCCAGCCCGCTTCACCGGGCTATATTTGAGCATACGGGAATTAAATTATTAACAAAATACATCAATCAATATAATAATGAAACCGCCACAATAAAAATTATCATTTGTCCTCAATTTCATTTTGAACTTCCCGCTAAGAAAATCGAAGATTTTCAAAAATCGGGAAGTTATTGGTTTTACCCCGTTTTTCGAAAATCGAGTTTTCATCAGATCTCGACGTTTTGAAAGGGCTTGACCAAACTTAGATTTTCAATACACTTTGAACCGATTTGAGCCGGTAGATTTTGAGAAATCTCAAAAAAACTACAAAAAAAAATATTGTTGTCAATATTTTGGCATATTAATGTCATTGACAATTCCAAAAAAAAAGTACTCCGATCACCGCTAAACTTTACAGGATTACTCGCCAGGTCAATCTGGAGATTTCCTGAAAGTTTCATTGAAATCGGTGCAGCCGTTTCGGAGCCTATATGGAACATACCCACACACTTTCTTTTTATATATATAGATTTTGAGATCACTGAGTTCGAAGAAATAATATTTCTATGCATTTGAGCTCTCCCAGCTTAAAAGTCTGATAGAAGTTTCATAGAACACTATTTTTGGAATTTTCAAACCGCAATAACTTTTGAATGGATCAACCAATTTTCACGCGGTTGGCGGCATTCGACGCAGTTTTATCATCTCCATAAGTTATTTTCAAGTTTTCATTGATCCAACCAAAAATTTCGGAGTAATCCCGAAAAACACTTTTCGGTTTTCTTTCGTTCACGATATCTCTTGAACGAATTAACCGATTTTGACCGGATTGGCGGCAATCGGCGTGGTTTTTTAAGGTTGAGAGCTGATTAGTTTTTGGAAGTGATTGGTAAAGCCATTTAAGAGATTTTTTGAAAAAATATTTTTTTTGAAATTTTTCGTTTCCGATATCTTACGAACGAATCAACCGATTCGAATCGGTCCAACGGTGATCGACGTGGTTTTTCTAGGTTAAGAGCTGTTTAGTTTTTGGAAGTGATTGGTAAAGCCATTTAAGAGATTTTTCGAAAAATATTTTTGAAATTTTTTCGTTTTCGATATCTCACGAACGAATCAACCGATTTTGACCGGTCCAACGCTGATCGACGTGGTTTTTAAGGTTAAGAGCTGATTAGTTTTGGAATCAATCGGTAAAGCCGTTTAAAAGTTATGTCAAAACGATTTTTCAAAAATTTTGTTTTTGAGATTTCTTAAAATCTAGCAAACCGAATCGATTCAAATTTTCACGAAATTTAATGGAAATGATACTCTTTGGATCGCCACCGATTTCGATCCAATCGGCCAAGCCGTTCAAAAGTTATAAGAGGTTTACATACATACACACACACACACACACACACACACACACACACACACACACACACACACACACACATACATACATACATACAGCCGCACGGACACCATCGCGGGAATAGTCAGGGAAGCTTCCTAGGACCTCAAAACGTCGAAATCTGATGAAAACTCGATTTTCGAAAAACGGGGTAAAAACAATAACTTCCCGATTTTTGAAAATCTGAGGAAGTTAAAAATGACGCTTAAAAAATTAATTTTTTTCTTATCAAATAGCATGAGGCAGACTTGAAAATTGACTAGGGCACAGTCCTGGTAACCAGGCATGAGCTAGTCGTGGTAACTAAGGGACTCAGGGGTTCAAAATCGGATCTAATTTTTATTTTCATCAGGTCCTAAAGCGCCGAAAACGGAAATTTGTAGCGCTTGTGGGACCAAAACCGGACTTACTTAAACATGGAAACAGGCTCTAGTTTGAACCCCTAAGTCCGAAATAGATCCGATTTTAGAAGGTTCTAAATGGGCTCTAAATTTCGACGGGAAGTTCTGCCAAAGGAAAAACAATAATAAATTTTTTTCAAAAGATTTTTTTGCAAATTCAAAATTTTTTCAGTTTTTCAATTTTGTTTTTGTAATATCTCGAACGCTATTGTAGATTTAGTAATGACCTTTTGTTTGTTTAAGAGGGGATACTTAGGGTCATTGAAAAAAAAAATTTTGGAAAAAAATATATCAGACTTGATATAGCTTGATATGCTTATATCTAGTTTTACATTATTTTTTAATAGGTCCTGATATGCCCTGATATAACTTTATAAAGTTATATATTAGACTGATTCAGAATAAAAAAACTTTTTTTTTTTTTCGAGTAAATACATCTAAAAAGTTTTTTTGTTAGACCAAAAAAAACCTCCTAAAAGATGAGCTTGATATCTTGAAAATTGAGCTGGCGCATGGAGGGGTTCCTTTTCCCATTTAAAATACATTGAAAAAAACTTTTTTCTTTTTTTCATTGTAAATCATCGAAAAAATTTTTTCTTCAAATTTCCTTTTTTGGTATCTTGTAGGAAATTAAATTCTCTACAAAAAAAGTCTCTTTCATTTTTGGCTAAAATGCATAGGAAAAAAGTTACAGGGCATTAAAAAACAAAAATTATAAAAAGTCAAAAATAACTTATTTTTTTTTATTTTTGACAACAAATTATTTTATTTCGTAAAATTCTTTACTTAATTCATCTATATTCAGTCTGTCAATTATATTTAAATTTGATCTACGTACAGAAGAAAAATAGTATATTACAACCCAAGGCCAGAAAGTTGGATTTCCTGGCGTATGTGATATGATGGCCGAGGCGTAGCCGAGGCTATCATATCACATACGTCAGGGCATCCAACATTCTGGTCATGGGTTGTATACTATTTTTCTTGCTCTCCAGCTGAAAGTACGCAACCCCGGGAAGGGTTTTGCAAAACCGAGGCGAAGCCGCGGTTTTGCTGGGGTGAGGCGCCGCCCGACTTTTGTAAAGCCGAGGCGAAGCCGAGGTTTTACTGGTCGGGGCGGGCATAATAAAAAGTAAAAATTAATAAATAAAAAAATAAGTTATTTTAAAGTTTACTAACAAACGCTCTGATGAAGAGAGATAACATGCACAGAACTTGTCACAAATATTTAAACTCGATTTAATAACAAAATTAATTTCGGCTAGGAGAGCAAGAAAAAAATTTGAAAATGTGGGGCAAAATGGGCCACCTTCATTAAATTTTTATAATATGAGTTTTTCAACTCGTTTTACTTTTTTTGTCCTTTTACTGAATTTATGGTATTAATTTTTTTGCGTATATCGAAATTAAAAAATTGAGAAAAGTGGGGTAAAACAGTCCCCCCAAAAAACTAAATATATTTCTTACTTGTTTTATAATTTGGATTTTTTTGTTATGTATTCAGTATAAAAAATTAGGATAAACAGTAGACCCTAAAAGCCATCCCTGTAACTTCCCACTAACTCCATACCTACACTGATAGAAAAACAATCTTGATTCAAGAAACTTTTTTTCTTCAAAACTTGAACTCTTGAAACTAGATATAGATATATTTCTTTCAAGAATTTTTGTCTCTTGGTTCAAGATAGGCGATAACATTGATTCAAGATGTTACCGACTTGTGTTAAGAATGGCTTTTTTTTTGAGTCATTAATTAATTTACTTATTTCCAAGAAATAATTTTTATTTGGTATAACAATTAAAGACTATTTAGTTTTTGAAATATACTTTGATGAATTATTTTAAGTTTTTTAAACGATAATGTTATTTTGATTGAAAAACTTAAATGTATCGATTGAAAATAATATAGCTCTTAAGCCAAGAAAATCTAAATCAAGACAAGAAATTTTTAAAGCAAAATCATCATTTGTCTTCCAAAATAAATTCTTAGATCAAGAAAATATCTCTTGAGTCAACATAAATTTTCTATCAGTGTAAGCGCAAATAATAAAATACGAAAAATAATTTAATAATTCTTTTAATTTTTTATCTAACTTTATTGAAAATTAATCAAATGTTATCGATGATTAACACTTTTAATTTTTGTTTTTATTTTTTTTCTCAGATTTTAAAGTTTTCAAAATCTGCTAAAACATTTTCAGGGTGGTATAACAAAAAACAAACATTTAAAAACAAATTTTTTGTTCATTTCTAAAAAAAAATAGAAAAAAAAATACGACTATGAAAATTTCAGGAAATTCGCAGAAAATACTGGTTTAAAAAAAAAAAAAAAAAAATCAAAAATGTCAATCTCGAAATTTTCGTTTTTTTCGAAAATTTAAAAAAAAACGCTGAATATGAATGCGAATTATTATTTTCATTTTTTTTTTCTAAAAAGTACATTTAAAAACCAAAATTTCAATAAAAAAATCATCCAAACTTAGATTTCCAATACACTTTGGACCGATTCGGACCGGTAGATTTTGAGAAATCGCAAAAAAAACTACAAAAAAAAATCTTTTCAAAAGTGGTTTTTGTGAAATAACTTTTAAATGGCTTTACCGATCAATGTCAAAAACTGCTCAGCTCTTAACATCAAAAAACCACGTCGATCGCCGCCAGTCCGGTCGAAATCGGTTAATTCGTTCGTGAGTTATCGTTGACGAAAGAAAATCGAAAAAAGCATTTTTTCGGAATTACTCCGAATTCTTCCACTCTGTCAATATAAACTCAAAGATTTTTTAAATCTTGAAAAACTGCGTCCAATGCCACCAACCGCGTCTAAATCGGTTCATCCATTCAAAAGTTATTGCGATTTGAAAATTAAAAAAGTAGTGTTTTATCAAACTTCTATCAAACTATTCAGCTCGAAGAGCTCAAAAGCATACAAAAGCTATTTTTTTGAGCACGGAGAGCTCAAAATAATACTCAAATTGTATTTATGAGCTCCAAGAGCTCTAAAACGTCATAAGTGCAATTTCAAGCGTTTAGGTATAGAATTGGCGGGAAGTTGCAGGGATGGCCTTCAGGGTCAACCGCACGGAAAAAAATAATCGGTAGCTGCTACCGAAAAAAATCGGTAGCAGCTACCATTTATTTTCGGTAGAGTCTACCGATTTTTTCGGTGCAGGCTACCGATTACCAATTTTTGAAAATTTCTTATCTTCTTAACAAGAAGTTAAATTTTCACTTCTTAATGAATAAAAAAAAGAAACTTCATTTGAGATACAAATCCACTCTTATAATTTAGATGAAAAATATGAAAATATACATTGATGAAGACATTTTATTCGTAATGTGATTGGTCAAATATATCATAAGCATGAAAATATAGATAATTCCATACCAACATTCACACGCGCGCTTGCGCGCGCAACGTATACTAGTAAGACTTAATTAAATATAGACTATTTTTTAAATAGATTTGTTTTCATTGTTGAGTTTGTACTGAGAGTTTTTTAAAATAAAGATATCTCCTGAGGGATTATAAAATGTAGAGAAATTCTATGCAGAGATGCCCCCTACCCAAATTCACGATGCACTAATTTTAACAAACGTCAACATTACGTAAATAATTTATTTAAAAATTATTTTTATTCTAATGTCAATAAAATATGCATTTGATTGTTTTTTTTAACTTCCCGCAAAGGAAATTGAAAATTTTCAAAAATCGGGAAGTTATTGGTTTTAACCCGTTTTTCGAAAATCGAGTTTTCATCGGATCTCGACGTTTCGAGGTCCTGCCGTTGTAGGAAAAAAATTATATACAACGGGGCTTCCCGTGAAAAAATATTCTGATCAGGCTTGATATGAGTTGATAAGGCCATATAAGAATTTTTGATGTATTCATATCTGGCCTGATATGACCTGATATGTCCTTATTTAATTTTTGATATGGCCTGATATGGAAATTGGCCTTATCAGGCCATATCAAGCCTTATCAATTTGATATGCCTATATCAGACTTGATATAGCTTGATAAGCTCATATATAATTTTATATTATTTCTTAATAGGTCCTGATATGGCCTGATATAACCTTATAAAGTTATATATACTTTGATAAACTTGAAAAAAAAATCCCTAATCAGAGTTGATATGGCTTGATAAGGCTTCATATAGTCGGATATACCCTTATCAGTACATAAATAGTCTTATCTAGTTATATCTTAGTTATATACTCATATAAAAGCATACCAGAATTAAAATCTATATGTAATTCATATATATTTATGATTTTATAATAATAATAATAATAATAATAATAATAATGATAACTAATATTAACTAATATATAATATTCATACATATATGAATCATACAGAATTCTATATAATTTTTTTTACTCAGGTGGGTATTTTGTGATTACTATAAAACATTCTCTTTTTTTATCCAAGAGTATGTTACTCCAATGATTAACAATCTTTTAATAAACAGTATTTTGCGAATGAAATAATAGGAACTTAAAAAAAATTTAATTTCACATAAATTATTAGTTTTGTCAAGTTCATAAATTGTTAGGCGGGCCCTCCAGCAATATATAGTTCCATGTACTAAACAAAAATAATTCCATCAAAATTTTAACTTTTAATTCTGATTCTACCTCTGTCATTTTTTTAATTTTAAAGGAATTATAAATTCTAAAGCAACGAATTATCTTAACAATGTCGTAGAATCATTTTTGCAATTTCATGTATATGTAGAGAATTTTATAAATCTATAGACAAATATCATTGTTACTTATATATTGATAATTAATAATTAATAAATTAGATGAAAAATTTTGTTCACTACGAACCGATTATGTATGCGATTTGCATTACTTGTAGTTACAACAAACTATGCACTTCAATTAAGTCTCTTAGGTAGACGGGTAGTGAATTAGTCTTTCAAGCTCAGGTCCACGGTTCGAGTCCCACACACGCCGTTTTTTTTTTCTATGGAACTAATTATTTTTAATGATACTTAATTCTATATAATTATTTATGGTCATTTTTCATAAATAATTATATAATATCATTATATATAATTTCTTTTACCCGGGCGGGTATATAGTCTGATATACTTATATTAAGGCATATATAGTCTGATATGGCCAATTTCCATATCAGGCCTGATATAGACGGTTTATATCAGGCCTGATATAGTCTGATCAGAAAATTTTTTCACGGGCTGTCTTGGCACAATACTGGGTTGCCCAGACTCGGCCGAACAATACTGGCCCACGACTGGACCACTACTCAACTGACAAGCCTTGGTTTGCCAGTTTTGGACCAAGACCCAGCCAATGTCTATGTAACGAGCCTTGGTTTGCCAGTCTTGGACCAAGACCCAGCCAATATTCAACTGACAAGCCTTGGTTTACTACTCTTGGACCAAGACCCAGCCAATGCCTCTGTAACGAGTCTTGGTTTGCCAGCCTTGATTCAAGAGTTAACCAATATTTAATTAACAAGGCTTCATGAGCATACCTCCTTCAAACTACCTCTTTTTACTACAAGCTACTCAGAGAAATCTTTTTTGGTAACTGTATAATAAAAGCTTTGGGAAGAACTCCCACACGAAATTGTAAATTAGAGTAGCTTACAAGTCTTCGAAAAAGAAGTATTTAATTACTTATTAAATCTTGATAATTAAAACAAATTCTAATAAATAACAAATTAAATTAATTCATTGAAAATTAAAAGATTAAAATAAGGATTAAGTAATTGCAATTGCAAAATTATTATGCTGAGTTATCATCGAATCTGATGACATTAAAATTCTATATTTTAAAATTATTATTTTCATATATTAAGTTTCAAGTTTAATATGATTTTCTTTTTACCTTGTTTACATATAAATAAATTAATTAAATTAATTATTGTGCAATATTATATTATATTATGTACTCACAGAAATTGCTCTCTTGTAAAAACTGTATTTAGTATGTAATTGAAATTGCGATTTGGCCTGTGCCTTGGCATTAAATAAACAAAATCTAAATCTAAATCTAATGTAGATATTTATTGTTTAATGAATATTTGTTAGCAAATGCTTAAATTGAAAATTTATTATTTAACAAAAACAATTACATATCGTCAAGATTGATATGGTCTCAAAAAAATTAAAATATATTAATTTACAATGGAGTTTTTAGTATTGATAATTTTAAACATTAAAATTTATAACAAAATATTAAAAGTATACAGAACGATGTATAAATACTAAAGTAATATAAAGACTTGACTTTTGTATTTTTTTAAATTAATAAACATTTGTGAAAAATCGTTTATTTTCATCAAAACACAATATTAAATAACATAAATTGTGAAAATAATAAACCGTCACATTGTCAGCATATAGAGTTAGCTTATATGAATGATGAGATGTAGAACAACGGTGCCGTAACAAAATAACCGCGGACAGAATAACCGCGACAAAATAACCTACGACAGAATATCCGCAACTAGGTTTCCGACTTATCGACACGACAAATTTAACTACTAATTAATATTTGTTATTACCGTAAGATGAACGGTGGTGTTTACTCATGTCAGGTTGATAATATGTGACTGAATAGTAAATTACGGACAAGGTCTCGGGATAGCTTAACTGGTAGAGCCTTTGGTGCGTAACCGAACGATCCGGGTTCGATTCCCGGTCTGGGCTGTCCGAATTATATTTTTCAGTCACTAAAGAGATTCCTACTGAGTAAAATAAGGTCCTCCCCTTTCCCTTATCCTTTATTTACCCAAGTCCCAAATTTGTCGCAGACATTATGACGCTGACATAGCACTGCGGTTATTATGTCGTGCGGTTATTTGGTCGCGGTTATTTAGTCGTGGCACCGTAGAACAACTTATCGGTCGTACGGCGTAGGGGTTAGTTATCGGTCTAGTAAGCGCGCGGCTCGGGTTCGAATCTCGGTTAGGCAAATGCAATTTTCACTTTAATTTCATAATTTATAAAAGTTAGGTCAAAATAAAGAGTCAAAGGGACTAAACTTGCGTTAGCCTTGCATAGAAATTAAAATAAAAAAAAATTACAAATAAAAAATTTTTTTTTATCACTTTTTATCAAATGGCATGGGCCAGACTTGAATAGTAACTGTGGCCCAGTTCTGGTAACCAGGCATGGGTCAGATTCGAAAATCGGTATTGACCCAATACTAAAATTCAGTCTTGGCACAATACTTATTTTCAGTCTTGGCGCAATACTTATTTTCAGTCTCGGCACAGTACTGATATTCAGTCTTGGCAGGAAGTTATCATTTGTATGCTTAGACGGACTTGGGCCAAGCTTGGATTTCAAGCTTGCCCCAGAGTTAATGAGCATTGCGCCAAGCCTTGGCCAAGCTCGGGCCGATTGTTCTTTCCTCTAAGGGATAGGAAGCTTTCGTGACTATTTTCACGATGATGTGTGTGTGTGTGTGTGTGTGTGTGTGTGTGTGTGTGTGTATGTGTGTAAACCTCTCGTAGCTTTTGAACGGCTTGACCGATTTCATCGCGATAGGTGTCATTCGAAATGGCTTCGCCAAACTTAGAATTCCTGTAAGTTGGAACCGATTTGGAACAGTAGATTTCGAGAAATTGCAAAAAAAGTGACAAAAAAAGTTGTTTTTTTTTTCCTTTTTTACAAATATCTCCGAATTGGCTGAACCGATCAACTTCAAAACTAATCAGCTCTTAAGTTAACCTTGAAAACCCCATCGATCGCCACCAAAAACGTCAGAATCGGTTGATGGGTTCGTGAGATATCGTTGTCGAAATAAATCGAAAAAAGTGTTTTTTTCTAATAACTCCGGAATTTTTCATCAGATCAATTTTTTTGTTCAGAATCATTTATAGAGCTCAAAAAATTACATCGATCGCCACCTACCGCACCTACCGCGCCACCTACCGCATGAAAATCAGTTGATTTATTATTAGTAGATTTCATAAAAATCTAACTATTGTATTTGTCCTCATGACGTAATTTTCCGTAAATTTTACTATATTTCGACCTAACTCGACAATCTGAGTTGAAAATACATATGGCTCAAAAGTTTATATATATATATATATATATATATATATATATATATACGATATAACGCGGCTTGTCACGACGATAGCGTCAACAATTCTTAAAGGATCTTAATGAAACTCAACATACTTATTCTATCGACTATTAGTAAGGTCAAGTTCAAATATGAGCTTAATCGGTCACATAGTTTAGAAATTACACCAGTTCAAAATTTTGAAATTTTGAAAATTTGATACTTTCACTACTTTTCCTTCAAATAACTTTTGAACGAGTCGAGATATTCGATTTCTGTAAAATGCATCTGAAAGCTGAGAAATTAAGCTTCAATTTATGTGCATTCATTTTTTCTAAAGCAAAAAATATCCATCTTAGGATCATTTTTAAGAAATTTTACTCTTGCAGTCGTTTTGTCTATATAAAACTGATTGAAAAGTATTGAAGTGCAATAATTCTTTCCCTTTTTTTTTATTTAACAGTAAAATCTGAGAGATAAAAACGTTTTGAAAGTAAATTTAATAGTAGAAAAAAACTATCTGAATATAATTATTGATTATAATAAATTTTATATAATAACTGTGTAAACTTTGAGTCTAATGATTATAAAAAAAAATCGTACGTTAAAATCTAATTGTAATTTTAATTAATAAGTAAAAAATGAAATCTACTTCCGTTTCGGCTGCCGAATGGCACTTTTCAAAAAGTTACAGCAGTTTGAAAATTAGAAAAATTGTGTTTCATCGAACTTTGATAAGATTTTTGTGCTCGAAGAGCTCAAAAGCATAGGAAAGCTATCTCTATGAGTTCGGAGAGCTCAAAATAGCACATAAATCGCATGAGTGCAATTTTAAGCGCCTAGGTATGGAATTAGCGGGAAGTTGCAGGGATGGCCTTCAGGGTCAACCGTTTTTCTAATTTTTTATTTCAGTTTTTTTTAACAACTTTTCTTACTTAGCCATTTTTAATAATATATTAGTCTATTAATGTCAACTTTTAAGATTCGCTCGTTTTTCTATCGAGTTTATTAACGTTTTTCTTTTTTTTGATTGGTTGAATTTTATTTTATGACATTTTAAGGTTGTTACAAGTTTACATTTTGCATCATTTTTATTAATCATTATTTAGTATTCTCTTTTTTAATGATCAACTCATTTTATAAACGGAGTCATTTTCAGTTTCAAAAGTTGTTAGTTTCCAAACGGCTAATTTCTAGTAAATTTAAAAACATACTTGAATTAATGTCCACGATTATATATGATTATATAAAATTATATGTAATGATATGTAAACTGATAAAAGGATTTATTAACTATCTAACTTTTAGAAATTTAATTTGTTTGAAGACAATTATTTAATTTATTAAAATTTAATAAATATTTTTTAACATTTAATAAGTATTTATTTGGAAGGAAGGTACATTTATTAATAGTTAATAAATATTTATTAATAGGTAACAAATATTTATTAAAAGTTAATAAATATTTTGTTGAGTGAATTCGTTTCACTTGCAATGTCATATGATACGAAGATTGCTTATTAACAAAAAATCATCTTTATAAATTATTTGCATCAAGGTAGTACCTCCGCGACAATCCAGATAAAAAATTTTGACTCGCTATCCATGTTATACGTATCGACAGAGCTAAGGTTGTTGGTTGAGATTTTTTTACGTTACAATTTTTAACGTTAAAATATGAATTTTAAAAAATATGGATAGAATTACTATATTTAATAAACAAAATGATTAAGTCTGTATAAAAAATTATGAACTCAATAAAAAGATACCTAAATATAATATTATATCGGTACTACAAATTTATGTTTTAGTTCAAATATTTTAATTCATGAAATTACTATTATTTTTGAAAAAATATTAATTAAAAAAAATTTATCATCAAGTTAAATAAAAACGAAAATATTTAATTGACCATTTTTTAGAATTTAAAAAAATATATACTTTTAATATTCTATGTTGACCAACTTCAACATATAGATTTCCGTGTGATGGTGATGCGCGCGTATCATGAAAATTCATTCTCATCATTTTTTCATAACGCGCCTAAAGAAGTATAACTTCAAAAAGTGTTTTTTCGGAATCACTCCGAAATCCCTAGTTCGATCAATTCATACTCAAAGATTCTTTATGAGGCTTAAAAAACTGCGTCAAATGCTGCCAACTGCGTGAAAATCGGTTCATTCATTCAAAAGTTATTGCGGTTTGAAAATTCAGAAAATTATGTTTTATTAAACTGCTAGTAGAGTTTTGAGCTCGGAGAGCTCAAAATGACACAATAATCATATTTTTGAGCTCGAAGGGCTAACGTGTAATTTTGAGCGCTTAAGTACAAAATGAGCGGGAAAGTGCAGGGATGGCTTTTAGGGTCAACTGTCGTCCTAATTCTTTTTTGTCGCGATAAAATTCCTTGATCATCCTTGGCCATGCATTCTGTTTATGAATACTTGCCAGGCATGTGAAATCATGATCATGCTTGTTACATATGATCATAAATGATCATGCAAGCCCATGCCTAGCAAATATTCATGTCTGGCCATGCAGGAAATTAACGCCTGATCATACATGATGTTTTATGCATGATGATTTTTTCCTAGTTAGTAAATATTAACTTTTTCATTCTTATCGAGTTAAATCTTTATAATACTTAAATGCATAAGAAATACCAATGCTATCTAACTATCAATTTTAACGTATTTATAGACTGCCAAGAACTTAGCTCGATATTTTGTTATAAATTATTGAAAAATTTATAGTTTTTTTAATTTAAAATTGTTAGTGCATTTTTGAGTATGAAATAATTTTTACTACATTTTTCAGAATAAAAACAATGCTAAACAGATGGATATGGAGAGTAATAGTCGACAAGATGGAAATACACCCGGCTCTTCCAGTCAAAACCAAGCAGAAAGTAAGAGTACAAGTGTTACTGATTATGATAGCTCTGATGATATTCAATCATCTGAAAGACACAATGAAGACAACTATAGTTATAATAGTAATGAAGATCTACATTTTGATATAAATACCAGACTCTTGGATTCAGATAACAGAATCGATGGTGACGTTTTTAATAATGATAACAATGACGCAGACAATAATGATGATCTCGAGTACATTAGTGGTGACAATACTCACCCTGATGAGGTAGACGATGATGTCGATGAAGATCATGGCGATGGCGATGACGATGATGATGATGATAATGATGATGATAATGATGATGATGATGATGATGATGATGATGATCATGATGATGATCATGATGAAGAAGATGAAGAAGATAATGATGATAATAACGTTGATAATGAAAATGACGCTGGCGGTGTCCATACCCAGAATCATAATAATAGCAATGTGTTCCAACATACCCCGTTTCTGACCATTAATAATAACCCGAGTCTACAACTTCCTTTAATTGCAAAGCGAAATATAACTGCAAAAGATCATGTGCTCGCTGCAGTTGCTACATCAGTAAGACATAAATTAACTTTTGAAGCAACTATTGATCAATTGAAGTGGATAAAGTCAATGTATCATACCAATGCTATACCAACAACTAAAGAAAAGTTTTGGGAATTCCTTGATCGTAACGACGATGTATTAACGTTTCATTATTACTGTCGCAATTGTCGCGAATATCTTGGTAAAAAGTGTGAAAAACAAATGAATTGCAAAAAATGCATTTGCGATGAAAACGATGATTTGGAATCAAATTTGCGCTATTTTATAAATATTAGTTTAACTGCACAAATTGAGGAACTTCTGTCATTACCGAACATTAGTGAATCATTGAAGTATAGATTCAAAAGAACGAAAATAGATGCAAATGCTTATGAAGATATTTATGACGGCGAAGAGTATAAGTCTTTATGTATGCCAGGACAGTTTTTAGAGAAGTGGAACAATCTTTCATTTACCTTTAATACAGACGGGTGTAACGTTGCCAAGTCTTCCAACTCAAGCGCGTGGCCAATATATCTACAGATCAATGAATTACCTCCTCAAATGAGGAAGAAGCATATGCTTCTTGTAGCAATTTATGTGGATGAAGAACACCCAATCATGAATCATTTTCTGAGGCCGTTTACTGATGAAATACAAAATCTTTACGCAAAAGGTATAAAATGGAAGCCTTCTAATTCATCAGAGGTTACATCAAGATTCATCGTTACTACGTGCAGTGTTGATGCTCCCTGCTAGAGCAGCAGTAACGTGCTTGAATCAGTTTAATGGATATTATGGGTGTTTATACTGCTATGCAAAAAGGCAGAAGCCTTGGTCCTGGTAAACTAGTTTATCCATTAATTCAGAGCTACAAAAAGGAAAGATCTGATGCAGAGTTACGTATTGACATGGCTTATGCTTTTGATAAAGGTGAAACCAGACATGGTGTAAAAAATACCTCGTCATTGGTAGCTTTGCCAGAATTCAATATTCCTAAGGGAGTTATCGTGGATGCTATGCATGCCGTTTACCAAGGAGTTGTCCGGCAACATACGCGACTTCTGCTAACAAAAACAAAACAGCCATATTATGTAGGTAATCCGGATAGCATCAAGTTGATAGATAAATGTTTGCTAGCAATAAAACCTCCATCATGTAGATCACGCAAACCAAGGTCAATATCGACTTATAAAAGTGGAAAGCTTCCGAATGGCGTAATTGGTTGGATTACGGTCCAGTATGCTTAAAAGACGTATTACCTGAAAAATATGTTAATCACTTCGCGCTTTTATCAGAAGCAATACATCTTTTAAATAGTGATTCTATTACATTGGCTGATTTAGATCGTTGTAAAATACTATTAAAATCATATGTAAAACTTTTCGAAGAATATTTTGGCTTACGGAATATGAGCTCCAACGTGCATTCGATGACTCACTTAGTAGATGTAGTGAGAAATTAGGCCCTATATGGGTGCATGAGGCATCGACGTTCGAATCTTGGAACCGTAAAATTATGGAGTTTGTTACAAGTTCTTTTGCACAATGTAATCAAATTGCAACGCGCTTTCTTTTGCAAAAGTTTTTAATTAATACCTCGTACGATGATACAATATCGTCTGATACTAAAAAGTTCATTGCAAAGCAATTAAAAATTCCCAGTCAAGAACGCAACATTAATCTAAAAAATAGTTTAATTGGCTTAGGAAAATGTACGTCACGGTCACCGACAGAAATTGAACGCACGATATTAAATCAAATAGGTTATGATCCCACGGTTATGAAATGTTTTAGGAAAATGAAATTAAATGGAGTGAGGTATGTTTCTCATAATGAAAAAATTTAAAATTTTGTAATTCTACAATTTATGACGGTAATGGATCATTCGGTACAATAGTCACAATAGTTAAATTTCAAAATAATGATGAAGTTATTGGTGGAATGTTTATCAAACGTATGCAACCAGTCGGAAGTGCATTTAATACGCAATATATTCATCAAGTAACGCGTTCTAACAGTTTATTTTTCGTTAAGGAGTGTATGCTGATAAAACCAGCCGTTTTAATTGCTTCATCACATAATTTGTATGTAATCAAACAAAACCAATTGTTGGGAGACAGATTGAAGAACTTTACATTTTCAACTGTTATCATACACTTCTCACAAAATTAAGGGAGCAAGAAAGTCTAAATTTGGGGATTTCCAACAGGTTGTAACTTATAGAGAAGAATGGTCGTACAGCAATTAAAAGTAAATTGTAGCTTCAAGTGTTTAGTTTTTGGATCTAAACTTGAAAATTTTAAAAAAATTTTTCAAACTTAGATCCAAAAACTAGACCCTTAGAGCTACAATTTACTTTTTTTTTAATTGCTGTACGACCATTTTTCTATAAGTTACAGCCTGTTGGAAATCCCCAAAATTTGGATTTTTGTCTTGCTCCTTAATTTTTGTTAGAAGTGTAGATTATTGAACAATAATATTCCTGATGATTATTTCTTTCGAGCTTGATTTAACAGCATTTGATATAATTATATTTTAGGTTTTTAGGTCATAACTAGTCTGTATTTAGTGAATAATAGATTACTTGTATTATTTATGTTTCTAAATAATTCTTAATTTTTATCACTTAATGAATTAATCAATTCGAAGTAATGCTGAATAATAATTTTTAACAAACACGTTGCAATTTTTCAGCTCAACTAAAGACTTGGTAATACAATAAATAATTATTAAGTTGTCTGTTTCGATATTGAGTGTAAAATAATTCTAAATAATCAGTTTTGAAATACTCTGATAAGTTGTATTAAAGCTTACAAAGTAGTCTATTTCATTTAAGAATTTATATTGATGATTATCAACTATAGTAATATATTCAGTTACTTTTCTTTGAAAGACAAATAATTAATAAATATATCGATATATAAAAGTTGATCACAATATCAATTTAATATTTGATTCGTCATCAATTAATGTGTAAAAATTGATAGAATTATTAAATTTCACCGCAAGGGTATACTTCTTAAGAATTTTTTGTAGCTTTCTCACATTTTTCCTTTACAAAATTCTTATGTTACTAACAATCATGAAGATAAACAAGTATAAATGTATTGAGACTTAACGTCTAAAAATTACAATATATTTAGTGATAAATTATTATACTGAATAAAAGTTTTTAGTAAGATATCGACCAGTTTTTTAACATAAAATAATGTTTAAATAACATAGTTGTAGTTAACAAAAATGTTCAATTAGCATTGAAGAAGATTTAAAACTTGGCGAACAATTTTTTTTCAACAGGGTTAAAATTTAAGAATATAAATTGTAAACGTAAAATAAGAGAAAACTTGATTAATATTATTAGTTCTGTTGTGTACATAATCGTTTGTAATTTAAAAATTAATAAATAATTAAAATTCATGTGATTGAATTTCTTATCAAAATTAACTTCCTTGGCACCTAAAATTGTAGCAAGTTTACTCTTTATTCCTTTTATCGTTCCGTTTGTATCATTTCCTATAATGTAAGGAAAAATTTTATTTCAGTGTAGCTGTAATTATATTTTGTCCATCGTCATTTTTGCAATTGTTGAATACAGATATTTTCTAATTTTACTACTTCTGTTTTAGGTACACTCACCCACTCGGTTTCATGGTATTATTTATTTAATGAGAAAAGTTGAAAATTTGTTATCTGGCAGTAAATGTAGAATTCATCTGTCAACTCTACAAATTTAAGGGGGTCTTCTGGTTTAACGCCCTGATTTTTAAGCATTTTTTAAGGACTTTTTATAAAGACCAATGAAGAGATAGAACTTAAAACTTTTACCATTTATTTATACATATTTCAAGAGCGTATAGTTAAATTTTTAGCTAAAAACATTCCGTAAAATTAAAGTTATAGTGGTCTGAAGACACCTGCCTCGAAAAAATTGACGCTCACATCCTCCATGATTTTAGCTGATTGGTTTAACTGAAACAAAACACTCGGCAGGGTTTTAATCTGTATACTTCAATACACTGAGTGAACTACGATGAAAAAAATTTTTGAAAACTTTTTTATCGTATCATAAAGTTGACAGAAAGAGAATTGAAATTCGGACTTTTCGTTTCAAAGTCTGTCAAAAATGCAATCTCCAAAATTTTTTTGATCGTAGTTTACTAGGTGTATTAAAGTATATAGATTAAAATCCCGTTGGCTTTTTTTTTGTTTCGGATAAACCAATCAGCTGATATCATGGAGGAAATGAGTGTCAATTTTTTCTAGGCGAGTATCTTTAGACCACTATAACTTTAATTCTACAAAATGTTTTTAGCTAAAAATTTAACTATACACTCTTGAAATATGTATAAATAAAAAATAAAAGTTCAAAGTTCTATCTCTTTACTGGTCTTTGCAAAAAATGCTCAAAAATCAGGGTGTCAAACCAGAAGACCCCCTTAACTTTAACTTATTCAGTGTACTGCTAAAAATATGAAGAACGGTTTACTTTGTATTCTTCTATCTGAGCAGAAAATCACTACAGATCTATGCTTCTGTGCTTTTTAAACTAAAAAATTGAATAGAGTAGCAACTAAGAACTAATTCCGAAATTCTCTCACTGACAAAAATTCCAAGACTTACAAAAGAAATATTTATTGAATATTCTTTAAAATCATTAATCATTCCTAAAAATAATGTTATTATTAGAATTTAACAATAATACTCGAGACGGTGTTAAATTTTTAGAGCCACAATTTATTTTGAAAACCTTTTTGAGAATTTTCATTTAATCAGAAAATTCTATGAATTCTGATTTAGGTAAAAATTCCTCGATGTACTTCTGATTTTTTCAGGTTTTCATGGTTATCTAGATCAATCACTATTCTGTTGAAGGTTGAGATGACGATAACGTTTTTTTAATTTTAAGTTACGATATCTTTTAAACGCGATCATAGATTTGGTCTGCTCAACAGAGTTAAACAATATTTTTAGACATGGTAATGAAAGTTTTGTTTCAAAAAGATCTAACAAAAATTCAAAAATTATTTTTAAAAAATTCGCTTTTATAAAATTAATAATTTTTAAAATAAAAGTTTGAAGTTAGTTTCCATCTGATTTAAAGAGTACGAATTTTTCATCAGATCTCAGAGTTCTGAGATCGTAGAAATAAATTTTTAATCAACATAGTATTACCTTAAATGTGCAGAAATTCAAACAAAATTTTTTTCACATTTTTCTTGTCGAAAATTCCGTTTTAAGTATTCTTCAAGTCTGAAAAACATTTTTAATTTGGAAATTTTTTCTTGCATTTATGCACATTTTGGGCAAAAACACGTCGATTCTCGAAAAAAATTTTCCATACGTTTTTATACCTTATTGTTGGTAGGCTTTTCGGATATTTAACGCAATATTGCTGTTTTAAATTTCCAAAGAAATATTAATTTGAAAAATTAAACAAATTGCGGGAAGCTTGAAGGATGGCCGCAGATTAAGTCGCTTCTTAGAACTATTTTTTTCATTTATGATATCAGTTGAACAAGTAAACCGATTGTTATCTGCTTGTGGCATTCAATACAGTCAACGCTCTCTGTATTTGACTCGCCCGTACAGGACCATCCTCGGTACTTGATTCGTCCTTGTCCATAAGAGCTGTGTAAAATCGTCAAATACAGAGGAAGAATGTGGTCAAATACAGAGAGCGGTCAAATACAGAGGGGTCCAATACAGAGAGCGTCGACTGTATAAATTTTAGGACAAAAGAATTAACTAGTATATGGAATTAATCAACAGAACAGTGAGTATTTCAAATATTGAATGTAATCTTTCTGGCTTACAAGGGTCCTTTTCTTTGCTTTATTGTGTGTTGCATTTCTAAAAATATTGTACATTCCTTTTTGAAATTTAAAATTTCATACAAATGTGAAAAATTTAAAAAGTTACTAGTTTCTCTTTAATTATTGGATATTGAATTTTATGTCTTTTTGACGATTTGGGGTCTAAGACAATAAACTCTAATTTATCGTAAAATTGTTATGTAATAATTATAAAATCACAATGATATTACTGTAAAATCACAATCAAAAGCACGATCGAATCATGGTGAAGGCGCGATTGATCCACATTTAATCATGAGTGGAACTACAGCAGAACCACTGCCGAATCACGATGGATCCACGGTAAAACCACAAATTAACCCATGGTTAAATCACAGTAAAACCACTGTGGAACCACGGCAGAGTCACGACAATCCCACTATAAAACCGTAGGTGGAACCATGATGGAACCACAATAGATTCACAGTTAATCCACTGTAAGACCGCTGTTGAACCACGGTGGAATCGCAATGGCAAAATGGCACAAAATCCACAATGGGTCCACCGTGGTTCCATCGTGGCTCCACAGTAAGTCTACTACTACTGTGGTTCCATCGTGGATCGACCGTGGTTGCCAAACTGCGAGGGCATATATAAAATACAATATTACTTAACATTAATGCCATCATTGTATGTCATAACGACGTAAGTTTAACATTATGCATTTACATCAGTGACAAGTTACGGTTGTACGTAATCTTGACGTAAGTTTAACATCATGCGTTTACATCAGTGACAAGTCACGGCTGTACGTAATCTTGACGTAAGTTTAACATCATGCGTTTACATCAGTGACAAGTCACGGTTGTACGTAATCTTGACGTAAGATTAATATCATGTGTTTACATCAGTGACAAGTCATGGTCTTACGTAATACCGATACGATCTGAGAGTCATTATTTAACATCAATAATTTGTCACAATTGTACATAATACTGACATAATTTGAAAGTCATTTTCTAAATCAGTGACAAACGATTATTTTCCATAATATTGATAAAATTTGGGGGATGTATTTTTTTAATATTATCGATTGATCAAAATTTATCAAATATAAAACTTCTTTAACAAGATGTCTAATTTACAATTAATCGCTAAATATTAGTGAAAATTGGTTTAAAATTTAGTAAGAATCAGGAAGAGGTAAACAGCTGATTTAAGCTGGTACCTTGTAAATTTAAGTCCGCTTTTAATAACAAAAATTTATAATTTATAATATTAATGAATATATCTAACATATTAGCAAATAACATACAAAATATTTTTCATTTACGTTTTTAAGAAAAAAACATACAAATTAAATACATGTGGGATATAAAATTTTTGTATCTTTGCTTGTATGTTTCCATACACTGCAGAAAAAAAATCTTGACTCAAAGGTAAATTTCTTTGGACCAAGAATATATTAAAGATGACTGAAAATTTCGTGAATGAAGTCAAAATTTCTTGACACTAAAACACTTCTTGCTCCAATATAACTTCGGCCTCCGTCAAAATTTTCTTGGTGCAAGAAATACTTTTCGTTGCATATGTTTCTCACTTATATTTTTTCCATGAATTTAGGTACTTTTATCCATTGTAAAAATATTTTCGACTTCATTCGGTATAAATGATTTGGTTGAAACTGATAACAAAAATACCGAGTTCAATTTATGTGGCATGAACTCTAAATTTTTAAACCGTCAAGCAGTAAACATATAATTTCTTATGATTTCACGTCAAGAAATTAAATGTCAGTCATTTAAATATTGCACTATTACTTGAAAAATAATTTTCTGACATTAGTGCTGCTACTTATGAAACATTGTATTTGAAATAATTCAAACAGTTCCATGA
>NC_058162.1:14096780-14102780 GCF_020080835.1 Cotesia glomerata
AGTACTAGCCCCTGGGTGGCTATGAATGAATTTTTATTTTCATTTGGAATAATTAAAGTAATTTTTAATTAAAAAAAACGTAGCGAGGGTCAGTTAGAAGCATCGGGTGGCTATGAATGAATTTTTATTTTTATTTCGAATAGTTAAAGTAATTGTTGATTTAAAATCGAGTAGCTAGGTCGAGTAAGAGGCACTTGGCGGTTATGAATGAATTTCTATGTTAATTGGGAATAGTTAGAATAATTTTTAGTCGAAAAATAAGTAGCGAGAGTCAGTTAGAGGCACTGAGCGGCTATGAATGAATTTTATTTTTATTTAGAATTATTCAAGTAATTTTCAATTGAAAAATAAGTAGCGGGGGTCAGTAAAAGGCACTTGACAGCTATGAATGGATTTTTATTTTTATTTTGAATAATTAAAGTAAATTTTAATTGAAAAATAAGTAGCAAGGGTCAGAAAGAGGCCCAAAGCGGCTGTAAATGAATTTTACTTGTTATTTCAAATAATTAGAGTAATTTTTATTCAGAAAATAAGTAGCGAGGGTGTGTAAGAGACACTGAGCGCATACGAATGAATTTTTATTTTTATTCGGAATTATTAAAGTAATTTTTAAAGGAAAAACAAGTAGTAAGGGTCATTGAGAGGCAATGAGCAGCTATGAATTAATTTTTATTTTTATTCGGACTAGTAAAAGTAATTTTTAATTAAAAAAAAAATTAGCGCGGGTCAGTTAGAGGCCCAGAGCGGCTATGGATGAATTTTGATTTTTATTTCGAATGATTAGAGTAATTTTTAATTTAAAAATAAGTAGCGAGGGTCAGTTAGAGGCCTCGAGCGGCTATGGATAAATTTTAATTTTCATTCGGAATAATTAATGTAATTTTCCATAAAAAAATTTGTGGCAAGTAGCTAGGAGAGGCACTGAGCGGCTATGCCAAGATTCGGATTTTTGATTTGAATAATTAAAGAAATTTTTAAATGAAAAAAGTAGCGAGGGTCAGTTAGAGGCACTGGGCTGCTATGAATCGATTTTAATTGTTATTTTAAATAATGAAAGTAATTTTTAATCAAACAATATCTAGCGAGGGTGTGTAAGAGACAATGGGCGGCTAGGAATAAATTTTTCATTTTAATTTTGAATAATTAAAGTAATTTTTAAATGAAAAATAAGTATCGAGAGTGAGTAAGAAGCACTGGACGGCAATGATTGAATTTTTATTTCTTTTAGAACAATTGAAGTAATCTTTAATTATTTTATTAACTAATCATTAGCGAGTGTCAAGTAGAGGCACTGGGTGGCTATGAATGAATTTTTATTTTTATTTCGAATACTTACAGTAGTTTTTAATTGAAAAACCAGTAGGAAAGGTGAATAAGAGGCACCGGGCAGCTATAAATGAATTTTTATTTTTATTTAGAATAATTTAAGTAATATTCAATTAATAAGTTACTAGCAAGTGTCAAGTAGAGGTTCTGGGTGGTTATAAATGGATTTTTATTTTTATTTTTGAACAATTAACGTAATTTTCAATCGCATAAAATAAGTAGCGAGAGTGAATAAGAGGCACTGGGCGGCTAGGAATGAAGTTTTGTTTTCATTTAGAATAATTAAAAGTAATTTTTATTTCAAAAATTAGTGAAGACAGTCAGTGAGAGGCACTGGGCGGCTATGTCTGAGAAATTTTTAATTTATCTAGAATCATTTAAGTTATTTTTAAGATTAGAAATTATTACTTAGCTGAGACAAAAACACTGTAATTGTTTAATACAATAAAAAATTAATTTATTTAGAAATATTGAGGAATATCGAATTGAAATTCAATCTAGTAGATGCTCAAAATGTCGTCCGTCTACTTGAAGACAGAGCCGGCATCGTTTCAGCAGATTTTTTTGGACAGTTTCTAGCATTTCCGCAGTGACTGTTGTCTGAGCAGCATGAATTCGGGCCACGGTCTCCATTTGGTCCTGGGGCTCATCTAAGTAGACCATTTCTTTGAAATTTCCCCACAAAAAGTAGTCTAGTGGCGTCAAGTCAGGTGATCTCGGGGGACACCTTCGTGGTCCGTTTCTTCCCAACCAACACTGAGGGTAAACCCCGTTGAGGAAGTCTCGCACCGTACCAGCATAGTGACTCGGTGCTCCGTCATGCTGAAACCACGTCGGCTACTCATTCACTTCACCTAGTAGTTGCGGAAGTTCATCGCGCAGGAATGTCAGGTATTGGGTGCTCTGCAATAAGGAGAATTCGTGGTTTGTTGTAGGAAACTAGGAAATTGGTGCATGGAAGTGGTAAATTAAGTTAAGGAATATTTGAGGACGACGAGGACAACGTAACTAATTATGAAAAATCGAATGATTCAATTAAAACACAAAAATCACTCGCGTTAATAAGGCTCGATTTTTATGAATGATAAAAGCTCTCAATTAATTTTTAAAAATACTCAATTCAAATCCTCAACACATACGAATTTCTACTTGTGTATTTAGATATTTACTTACGTTCATTGTTTCGGGTAATTCGTAAAGAATGACGTGGTCACCGATGATTCCACCCCAGACATTAATATTCCATTTATTCTGGAAATTACGGTTCACCGTCATGTGCGGATTTTCGTCTGCATACCAATGACTATTGTGTTGATTGAAACACCCCTCCCGAGTGAAGAGTGATTCATCAGTCTACAATATTCCCCGCAAAAAATCTGGATCCGCGTCGTTGGAGTCAATAATAAACTGACAGAAGTCCATTCGCAAGCGGTAATCTCCATCTTGTAACTTCTGCACTTTCCTTCTGTGATAAGGATGAATCTTCTCAGTGCGAGTAATACGGTTCACTGTTGAACGTGAAATGTGAACCCGACGTTCAACCCGTCTTGTACTCGTACTGGGATCCGCACGGATAGCAGCGAGAACGCGTTTTTCGTTGCGAACGTTCCGAACCTCTCGAGATCGACCGACTCGCTCGACGTTGTTCGGCATCAAATTGCCGGATTCGCGACAACGATGAAGAGCGCGGAGGATAACATTTTTATCCGGAAAGATTTCACGATTCGGAAACCTCTCACGATAAGCGCGTGCAGCTCCTTGAGCATTGCAATTATACTCGCCATAGAGAATAATCATCTCGGTAAATTCAGCAGCAGTATAAACCATAATGACTAAGTTCGTTGAGAGAAAATTCAGATACGACTGACAACGGAAAATAGTTAGCCAAAAAAAGGAAAGAAAACAAATGAAATCGGAAAACAAATGGAATCGCGAGACACATGGAAAAAAAAAGAACATTAAAAACAAACAAGAGAGTCAGAATAATAGCAACAATTAGAATAAAAAATTATTATTAAACGAGCAGAACGAGAGATAAAAGACAGAAGTTTTTTAAGTAAAATAAATCAGCAAACAACACTCTGTTAGACCGTCTAAAAGCATCGCTTCTTTATTTTAGTAATTATAATTATTATTTCATTTATTTATCAAAATAAATAAGCCGCCGACACTTTGTTACTCCGTCCGAGTTAATCGATTTTTTATTTTTATAATAATAATAATTATTTTAGGAATTAACCGAAATGAATCAGCTACCCAGTGCGTTTGCTTGACCCTCGCTTCTGGTTTCTAATTGAAAATTACTCCAATAATTTAAAATGAATAAAAATTCTTGAACCAAACGCCTAGTGCCTCTAACAGACTCTAGCTGACTCTCGCTACTTATTTTGAAATTAAAAATTTCTTAAATTATTCCAAATAAAAATTAAATTTCATTCCTAGCCGCCCAGTGCCTCTTACATACCCTCGCTACTTATGTTTTAATAAAAATTACTTTAATTGTTCTAAATAAAAATAAAAATTCAATCATTGCAGCCTCAGTGCCTCTTGCTTACCCTAGCTACTCGAATTTCAATCAAAAAAATACTTTAATTAGTAAAATAAAAATAAAAATTTATTCACAGCTGCCCAGTGCTTCTTACTCACTCTTGCTACTGGATTTTCAATTAATAATTACTTTAAGTATTTTTAATTAAAATGAAAATTGATTCACAGCCGCCCGGTGTCTCTTACACAGCCTCGCTACTTTTTTTTGAATTAAAAACTACTTTAATCATTCGAAATAATAATAAAAATTCATTCATAGCCGCTCAAGACCTCTAACTGACCCTCGCTACTGATTGTTTAATTAAAAATTACTCTTATTACTCCGAATAAAAATAGAAATTAATTCATAGCTGCTGATTGCCTCTCACAGAGCCTCACTACTTGCTTTCATTTAAAAATTACTTTTATTATTCCGGAATAAAACTGAAAATTCAGTAATCGCTGCAAAGTACTTTTTACTTCCCCTCATTACTTGTTTGTCAATTAAAAATTAATTGAATTACTCGGAATAACAATAAAAATTCATTCATAGCCGCCCGGGTCTTCTTATTGACCCTCGCTACTTATTTTCCATTTAAAAATACTTTAATTATTCCAAAGGAAAATTAAATTTCATTTCTAGCCGCTTAGTTCTTCTTACTCACTCTCGCTTCTTCTTTTTCAATTAACAATTACTTTAGGTATTTGAAATAATAATAAAAAATCATTTATTGCCGCCCAGGGCCTCTAACTGACCTAGCTTCTTATTTTACAATTAAAAAGTTTTTTAATTATTCTAATTCAAAATCAAAATTTCTTCATAGCCGCCCAGTGCCTCTAACTCACCCTCGCTACTGGTTATTCATTCAAAAATTACTTCAATTATTTGAAATAAAAATCAAAATTTATTCGTAGCCGCCCAGTGTCTTTACTTGACACTCCACACTAATTTGTCAATTAAAAATGACTTTAATTATTAGATATAAAAACAAAAAGTTATTCATAGCCGCTCAGTGCCTCTTACATACCCTCGCTACTTATTTTTTAATTAAAAATTACGTAAATTATTTAAAATAAAAATTAAAGTCCATTCATAGCCGCCAGTGCCTTTAACTGACCCTCGCTACTTATTTTTCAATGAAAAATTTATTTAATTATTCGAATTAAAAATCAAAGCACGTGGCATAGTCACCGAGTGCCGCTCCGTGAAAATCGCCATAAATTTTTCACGAAAAATTACTTTAATTATTCGAATAAGAATAAAAATTCATTCATAGCCGCCCAGAGCCTCTACTTGATACTAACGACTAATTTTCCAATTAAAAATTACATTAATAATTCTAAATAAAACTAAAAATTAATTGATATCTGCCCAGTGCCTCTTACTCACCGTTGATACTGGTTTTTCAACTAAAAACTACTTTAAGTATTCGAAATAAAAATAAAAATTTATTCGTAGCCGCCCAATGCCTCTCACGGACCCTCGCTACTCATTTTTTAACTAAAAATTACTTTAATTATTCGAAATAACAATAAAATATCATTTCTAGCCGCCCAGTGGCTCTAGTTAACACTCACCACTAATTTTTCAATTAAAAATTACTTTAATTAATTGAAATAAAAATAGAAATTCATTCATAGCCGCTCAAGGCCTCTATCTGACACTTGCTACTTATTTTTCATCTAAAAATTACTCTAATTATACCAAATAAAAACAAAATTTATTCCTAGCCGCTTAGTGCCTCTTACTCATTCTCGCTTCTTGTTTTCAATTAAAATTATTTCAATCATTCGAAATAAAAATAAAATTTAGTTATAGCTGCCTAATGCCTCTCACTGAGCCTCGCTACTTGTTTTCAATTAAAAATTACATTAATTATTCGAAATAATAATAAAAATTCGTCAATAGCTGCCCAGTGCCTCTAACTGACCCTCGCTACTTATTTTGAATCGAAAATAACTATTACTCTTCGAATAAAAATAAAAATTCAATCATAGCTGCCCAGTGCCTTTTACTGACCCTCAATACTTGTTTGTCAATTAAACTTTACTTGAATTACTCGAAATAACAATAAAAAATTATTCATAGCCGCCCAGGGCCTCTTTCTGAACCTCGCTACTTATCTTTCATTTAATAATTACTTTAAT
>NC_058162.1:14102880-14156624 GCF_020080835.1 Cotesia glomerata
GTAACAGGGTAAATAACCCTTAATCGATAAGTCGCCAGAGATCGATAACTTTTCGACTAGCATTTGAGCGCATCGATCTTCGGGCCCAGAGAGAGAGCAGGAGGGGTATTTCTTTTGGGGTCGTTATATAGACGAGCCATGCGTGGTGTCCGGAGAAGTAGTAAAGTGTTGGGAACTTGAAGTAACATCAAGAAGTCCAAAGAAGGGAAGCGAGTATGTCAACCATAGAGTTTCTTCTCAACCAAATTTCTTACAACCAGGTATTGGACTTTTGAGTAATCGGCGATGAGCCTTGAGGGGGCCCATATGCCCGGCTCATCAAATACACCTACTTCTCAATTTATTAATTCAAGTTTGGATAAATTCAATTTGTTTAATAATTTTGCTTAATAATAATTAATTATTTTAATCAATTTAATTTGTTAGCTTGTGAACAATTCCTTCCTGGGGATTTTACACCCGAGGAATGTTTCTGAAGACCTCCTGGGGTTTAGGGTCGTGAGTATCTAAATTATTAATATAGCCAGTAATAATCATTAACATCCTTTGATCGGCATTAATAAATACCATTAATTTAATTTCTGAACATCAGGGAAATATTCGAGTCGGCAGCTCACGACCAGTCGAAAGCATTAGTACCTCGAGGTCAGAAGCTAATAACGAAACCTAATTGACCCCTTATATATATATATATATAAACAGTAAATTTATAAAATCAATACGTGGACTATTTTATAATTTATAGCAATTGAATTACCACGTAATTAATTATTTTTACATTAATCATTTTTTTTATTGATTTATATTTTTACTATTTACTGAAAATTATTTATATTATATTTGGGGAACTTTTATTACTGAAATTGATTACTGAGAAATGCGACGCAATTAAAAATTGAAACCGCCGTGGATATTAATTTTGGGATATATTTTTTTCATCGAGGTAATTTATCGCAAATTCATTATCTAGTCGACAATAGCCTTAATAATAATTGTCTAGCCGAAAATTCCACGAGGTTTATTGATTTTTGGGAAAAGAAACTTGAGTCATTTTTATGTAAATTAATCGATAAGCGTCGTCGCATCGTTTTATAAAATTCCCCAGAATTCAATTAATTACGAGAAAAATAGTTCTGGGAATTTAGAATTTACAATATTTAATTAAAAGAAAACGGGATACTATTTTAAATAATTAAGGATTAATTTTACGAGAAAAATGGCGACAAAACGTCCGTCGAACGTTTGGAATTTCTTTTGTGTTGAGTATTAAGCTCGTTAAATTTGGAATAAAAGAAGCGTCGGTTTTAAGCCGGAAATTTTAAGAAGTAAATTTATTAATCGTGAGAATAATTTATGGTTTTATTGTAAGCTAATGACTGAACAATTTTAGTGATAAAATCAACGTTGTAAATTTTTGGAGTTAATTTTGTAAAATTTTAATTAGTCAAAAGTAAAGTAGAGTCAGTGTGTGTGGAGAAGAGTGGGTTGTGAGTGGGTGAGTGCTACCAGCGTTCCTTCGCATACGATTAGTCTCTTTGCGAGGTGTTTCGCTGGCGTAGAAGCCGTTGTATAGACGCCAAGTGGGGTACAGCGGTAGTAAGGTAGAAACCACAGTATAGTCACTCCATAAGAGGGTACTGTGGGATTAAGTTAATTTTTTTGTAAGCTCGCAGGAGGACATCGGTCTACGTTTAGTCACTGGGTCGACTACTTTCGTGAGCCGAATTAGAAGCCGTTGTATAGACGCCAAGTGGGGTACAGCGGTAGTAAGGTAGCAACCACAGTATAGTCGCTCCATAAGAGGGTACTGTGGGATTAAGCAATTTTTTGTAAGCTCACGGGAGGACATCGGTCTACGTTTAGTCACTGAGTCGACTACTTTCGTGAGCCGATTTAAGTGCAGTTAAGTGCATTAAGTGAGTTAGTTGTAAGTGAGTGTGTGTACATGCAAGCGCACGAGTTGTTAAATTCTTTGTTAATAAATTTCGTACCGTTGTTAAATAAAAATTTATTCATTTTCAGAACCACCTTCCCCAACTCTCTCTTCCCTGTAGATTAATAGAATCAGCTCTGGTATCCGGTTCCAGGAACCGAGAAAATAATCCTGGTGGCGCCCTGGTAAATCTTAGAGTCAATTGTTGAATATATTGTTGTTGTTAAATTTTACCAAGGGCCAAATGAGCGGGAATAAAACCACCCGTTACATGCTATTGAGGATCTTTGCATTGTCATTGCCAACTTACCACTTAGTAATTTCAGTATGAATTCGCCAAATCGAACTGCATCTGATTTAATGAATACTGAAATGAATCGTGAACTGCATTACAGTACTGTAGAAATGGCAGCGATTGTTGCCCGCAATGTCCCACTAATGAATGAGGAACAAAGAACCATTTATGATCGCATTATGCTCGCAGTTTCAGCTGGACAAGGTGGGTTCTTCTTTTTGGATGCACCGGGTGGAACTGGCAAAACATTCGTTATTTCGCTAATTCTTGCTGAAATACGATCAAATAATGGCATCGCATTGGCCGTTGCATCATCGAGCATTGCAGCAACTTTATTGGATGGAGCTAGAACAGCTCATTCAGTATTTAAGCTGCCGCTAAATATTCAGAATAACCCTGACGCAGTATGCAACATTAAGAAACAATCGTCCATGGCCACTGTGCTGAAACGGTGTAAAATTATTATTTGGGATGAATGTACTGTGGCACACAAACATTCACTTGAGGCGTTGAACAGGACATTGAAAGATATTAAAAACAGTGACAAACTATTTGGCGGAACTCTGTTGGTCCTTTCAGGTGATTTCAGACAAACACTTCCAGTCATTCCACGTTTAACATACGCTGATGAGATCAACGCTTGCTTAAAATCATCTCCATTGTGGCGTAATGTTGAAAAATTACAGCTAAAAATAAATATGCGCGTTCAAATGCTTCAAGATCCATCCGCTGAAACATTTTCAAAACAACTCTTAGATATCGGTGATGGAAAAGTTGCTATAGATGAAACTGGATACGTAAAATTACCGACCGATTTCTGCACAATCGCTGATTCGCAAGATACTCTCATTAAACAAATATTTCCCGATGTACACACACAGTACATAAATCATGAGTGGCTTGCAGAAAGAGCGATTTTAGCGGCAAAAAATGTAGACGTTGACAATTTAAATCTGAAGATACAAATGTTGTTGCCAGGGAACTTGGTATCATATAAATCTATTGATACAGTTTGCGACGACAGCGAAGCAGTAAATTTTCCCACAGAGTTTTTGAACTCACTGGATTTGCCAGGCATGCCACCGCATCATTTACAATTAAAGGTTGGATCTCCAATTATTTTGCTTCGTAATTTGAACCCGCCCCGGCTGTGCAACGGTACGCGATTAGTCATTCAAAAATAAATGAAAAACGTGATCGAAGCCAGGATTTTAAATGACAAGTTCAGAGGTGAAAATATACTCATACCACGGATTCCTATTATACCTACAGATGTGCCAATTCAATTCAACCGTATTCAGTTTCCGATTAGATTGGCATTTGCAATGACTATCAACAAATCCCAAGGTCAAACGATGTCTGTTTGTGGATTAGATTTGAGAACACCATGTTTTTCACACGGACAATTATACGTGGCATGCTCTCGAGTGGGTAAACCATCCAGTTCGTTTGTGTTAGCTAAAGATGGACTAACAAAAAATATTGTTCACGCTATAGCATTAAGAGATTGATATTGTTTAATAGTGTTACTGTCGTAATTGTTCAATTAATGATATATAATTTTAAGGAATAAATTATAATAACTTAAAAATAATGTTTGCCTTTTGTAATTTTTATATTCCCTTATCGTTTACAGCGCTCCATGCTTATTCCACGCATATACTACATTCTTAGATACATACAATATACACATTCTAACATACATACATACTTACAATAAGTAAGCTATTTTTTGTCTACACTAGAAATTACTAGGAAATTCTTTATATGGCAAAACAACGTTTGCCGGGTCAGCTAGTGTATATATATATATATATATATATATATATATATATATATATATAAACTAAAAATCGCATTAGGACATTCTCATTCTATTCAATTCAAGCAATTCATGTGTTTAGATTATTTGATAGAATCCACGTTACTAACAGCAAAAGGGCGTATCACAAAATATCCGTCCTTTAGGCTTTGCACATTCAATCGGTGGCATAAAAAATGTGTTTTTTTCTCCAATCAACGAGGAAATCTATAAAATTAAAAATCTGGTTGAAAAACGCGAAAAAAAATTTTTTTGACATTAATCCTTTAGATTTTAAGAAAGAAATTTCTTAAAACTAAAAGGGCGTATATGAGAAAATAGTCAAAGTTGCTTTTAAGGACCTTAAAATTTTGTGAAAATTCCCCGAAAAAAATTAAAATAAAATTCTTAACTTCTAACATAAATTGATGATTTAAAAAAATTCGGCCGTGATAGTATTTTTAGTTTAATTTTCAAAAATCATTTTTTAGCTCTCTACGTATGTCGAAAATAAAATTTTATGCGTTTTTCAACCAGATTTTTACTTTTATTCATTCCCTAGTTGATAGGAGAAAAAAATTTTTTTTATACGCCCTTTTGGCTCTGCAAAACCAAAAGAGTGTATATTTTGAGATACGCCCTTCTGGTGTTAGTAACGCAAATTATAAATTGTCTGAGGAATTGGATAAATTGCGATGGTACTTTCTTATTCAATTCAATTTAAAATTTTTCACCTGTTCGAACCATTTCACATGAATTTTTATCTAACTGTAAGGATCCATATCAAATTTTAAAACGTATAGTTGCATTCAGTTATAGTTTTACGCATATTAATAGAAATATCGTATTGATAGAATGTATTATTGATACTTGTTAACCTTTTTGCATTTTTTATCACGTTTCTGAAACATATCGTGTAGTGAGCGCGAGAGAGTAGTTGATCTTACTGAATTTTACTCGTTTTTTGCTTAACCTACTTTAGCAAACTATTTGAAAATTTATTTATATTAAATTGAATTATAACATTCTATTTGTGACAATATTATATAATTCTAGATTAAGTACTTCTTCGATTTAGAATAATTTTCTTTTTAAAATGTTTTTGTTGGTTATTTTGATAGCTAAATTCATTTTGTATCATTTTGATGTCAAATTTATTATATCATTACACCTGAAGTCTGCACAGTCAACTTTACACTGTAACAAATTGATGTCTACTTTATTTTTAATTCATAAGCGTGAAATTATCTGACTCACAGAAATATCCGGTCTCGATTTATTTTAAATATTTATTTGTTTATTTTTTTTTCTTAACCCGAAAAGGCAAACTTCTTGGCCCTGCTGATCAGGCCTGTCCATGTCTGTTCATGTCTGAAGCGGGAAATACGCTCAGGCCTGTTCATGTTTGAAGCAATAAATATGCTCAGGCCTGTTCATGCCTGTCTATGCCTAGAAAAGTTAGTTAAATTTACCCTACGGTAGATTTTTAATGATAATCAAAATACTTTTATTTATGGAATAATAAAACATACCGTTTATTGATAATTTACAAATCTATTAATCGAAATTAATGTACATACACTGAACATATTCAAAAATTTTTTCTTAGCATATTTGGTTCTTAGCATGAACAGGCATGGGCAGGTACGATCGGGCCTGAGCATATTAAACGCTTGAGACATGAACAGACATGGACAGGCATGAATAGGCATAGACAGGTATGATCAGACCTGAGAGTATTTTACGCTTTAGACATGAACAGGCATGGACAGGTATGATCAGGCATGAGCGTATTTAACACTTCAGATATGAACAGGTATGACCATGTCTAATTTCAGGCCTGATCATACATGAACACTTGAACATGCATGAGCAGGTCTAATTTCAGGCCTGATCATACATGAACAGGCATGGTCAGGTCTGATCATTTTTTTCCGGTTAGATCTGATCAGACTTGCATAGTCAGAGATGTGATAAAAATTTTTTTCTTTGACGAAAAAAATTTTTTTGGTCATCACAAAATGTGCAAAATTATTTTTATCATTACGTTTAAATAATTTTAGAATACAAAATTGGTTCCATTTCTTATGGGATGTTTTGGTCTGCTCTGCTCCTGCCTAATATTAAAATCATTACTTATTTTATTATTTAAATAAATGTGATGCTATAATGAGATTCGGTTAAATAAGTAAATTAGGACTATCAAAATCTATACTAATATTATAAAGGGGAAAGATTTGATTGTTTGTTTATATGTTTGTTTGCATTGAATAGGCTTCGAAACTACTGAACCGATTTGAAAAATTTTTTCAGTGTTGGGAAGCTGGACTATTCCCGGGTGACATAGGCTATATTACATCATAATTGATGTTGAAATTTTTGTTAAATACCCGTGCGAAGCCGGGCGGACTGCTAGTATATTATAAAATCAATTTTTGTATTATATTTATAATAAACTTATTTGATACGTCATGTACTTCATAGAATTGTTGTCACATAACACAGCAGGCGGGAACTTCAGGGTGCACAGATATCACCAAAGTTAAACAGCATTGAGCGCGGTTAGTAGTTGGATGGGTGACTGCTGGTGTTACAGCCGTACAATTATATGTAACCATTTTTTTTTAATTTTAATTCATTATTGAGAATTGCGTGTAACTCTATCAAGAACTATATCCATAAAATTAAGCAAAATAATTAATTAAAAATAACAATTGGCTTTCAGACCTGACCATGTCTGATCCGGCCTGATCAGGTCAATTCATGCCTGATCAGGCCTGAAACCATGTCTGTTCATGTCTGATCATTTTTTCCCGGGATATACGTGAATCGACCTTGGGTTGTGTTTACTATAGCCCGGGCATGCAGCGTTTTTATGAATTAAGACCCGACACACACAAAAGTATAATAGACAATAGATTTATAGTAATTATAAAGATTTATACACTGATAGATTCTTACTAAATATAATTTAAGTAATTTCTACTGAGAGTACATCTCAAATCTCATAAAGCGAGTGACATCAGTATAAATATCTTTACAGTAATGAGATTATAACTTTATAATTTTGTGATTAATAACGCATACAATACAGTTTGAGGAATTTTACCATTGATAACGCATAAATAACAAATGAATTTGTATAAGAACGTGAGAATTTTTGTCAACGTGGAAATTATTCTTGCCGATTCAATAATTTATGAACAATTTTATGTAGCTAAAATTTCACTTTCTGGATGTTTTAATGATTTTTTCTTTGAAATTATCGAATATTGAGTGAATTGATGGTTTATATTAAATTTTACATCGTTATTCTGAGAGCAGCGTCCCTGTTCGGGCGCTATTTGAGACATAAATTTTTCCTATTCTGGAATTTACTAACTTAAACAATCAAGCCTTTCAGACAAGGATCTCGATCCTTTAAGCCTCTAAAAATGAGTTCCGCAGCTCTAAGGAATATTCCGATTCCGTAGACAAATGAACGATGTGTGTCTCGATTTATAATAGCAATACGAACAAAAATTCTCACGCGTGCCAGTTAACTTATTTTATTTACTTACAATTAACTGCGGTGATAATCTTGTGTACTTTGATTGACCCTTGGGATTGAACAATCATAGTAGAAGTATAGATAGATGATGATAATTCAGTAAAGATGTGTAGATGATAGTGATTATAACGAACAACTATATTATACAAAATATGCACTTTCAATATAAACTTATGATACTTCGGTAACGCAACTTAACAATAAAATAGAATAATTGTCACAATACAATGAATATTAATTAATGTTGATGACACGGTAATCCGTGGATATTTTATTAGAGAGTAGTCCTTGAGTCGATATAGCAGGAACCCCGTGACAGTGTAACTAAAAGAACCTCATAAGGTATAAAGAAGGATTTTTTATGAGTAATAAAAAATATAAAAAACTGAAGGAAATTAAATGCAATTTTTCAAATTTTCCGATTTGGCATGATATGTCCCAATCGAACATACGTCCATTTGGCATCAGAATCGCATCAGAACTTCATGCACCTAGCTAATAAAGATATAGGGTGACATTCAATTACTTTTCTCAAAATTTCAATAAGCCCTGAGAATTCAACAATTTAAAAAATTAGCCTTTTCTCTGTAAACAAATTCTGATAAATTTACATAATCAGTGTAAGATCACTATATTCAAGCGTCAATCATTAATCGAAAATTCTTTACCTGGAAATCGAGTCGTCAAAGTTTATTAATAAATATAAAAAAGTATGTATATTTATTTCTAAAAATAACAGTAGTCAAATAAGTTATCATGTATTTACAAAAAACAAATTTATTTTACTTATTCTTAGAAGAAAATTCTATTATCACATTTTCTTTGTATTGGCGTTTAAATACTCCTCTTAAGCTGCTACGAAGCTTACTACATAATTTTCTTCTGACAGTGGCTGTAAATTTTGTACTTAAACATGAAATTGCAGAAATTGCAAATATTAAGTTGTACAATAACAGCAATTGGAAATTACTGAGCCATTTTATCTGTCCAAAATCTCCTAGGAGATCAAAGTTGGTCATACCTGCAACAATAAAGTACCTTGAGAAATGGAATTGATATACAAATAAATTGATATTTGATAATTATTGCTTTCATAAGTGTTTTGAGTTTTAAGAGGTATTATAAATCTATCTTGAAACCAATCTATTTACTGTTGAAAGTATTTATTTATATTATTTGTAATGTTAAAATTACCCAGTACGATAGTCGAGTCGTCTAAGTCACAGGTCTTAGGCTGCCCGACCAACAATACGGTTATGCTTGGGTTTGAATCGTAGCTATAACAGTTCAGAAGCCGGGAGATAAAATAGAAAATTAAAAGAAACATAAAAATCCCACGACAATAAAAAAAAAAAAAAAAAGTTTGGCCTTGCAGGCTATTTATCAAACTTATCTCTATATTTAAGCTCAAAATGTGTCAATAATTTTTTATTACAACGTCTTGAGCTCTTCGAGCTCACCAAAATAACTTTTAAGATTTTAGAGCCCAAAAATCTAGAAGTTGTATCTCGTGTAGTCAGATCGTGGGTAAGAACTACCACATCCCTAACGTCACGCACGCGTCATACACAAAGTCAGTTGATCGAAGCCGAGGGTAGCCGAGTTTAGCCCTCGAATAAAGGCGAATAATGCCCCCACCAATCAACATGGCGAAGGAACTTTATTTTTATAAACAAGTGACGATTTTTGTAAAAATAAATAATAAAAATGATATTTTTGTTAGAGAACAATTATTGTTTATAATTATTTTTATCAATTGAATAATTTTTTTTTTTTTTTTATTTATAATTAGTTAGAGTCAGTTTTAACTGCTGTGGTCATATCGCCGACTTTTAACTGTTGAGAGTGGTACGTTGGGTCTTTTGGGGTTGTGTAAATCTTAACCTACGCGGCAAGGGCCGAGTATCAACCAAGTTGGTTTCTAAGACGAGCTTGGGATTCGAACCCACGCCTGGCCGGTAAGTTAGTCCGAGTTCTCTATAGGCCATGCGCCTTAGACGACTCGGCTAACGTCACCGGTTATTGACCGGAGAACATATAAAGATAATTGAATAATTATTTTTTAACATTAAGAATAAATTTTCGTTGCAACTGAATATCTTCATTAATATTTTCACTCGTCCACTTATAATAGGTATCTATATGATAATAATGGTTATTTTTAACGATAATAACTAGTAGTACAAAGTTTTACTCGAAATTTCAAACGCAATTAATATACAAGCTCCTACTATTGCATTTTTTTACAGTAATCGACGACGTTGGACGAGGAGTCAAAGTGCTCATTCTTAGTCTGCCCGCACAACGAGTCGACAGGCGAGAGTTCGAGCCTTGGCTCCGGGTCACATCGGCAGCCGACTGTACCGACATAGTTTCCTCTCTGGTTTCCCTATGTCACTGTGCCAATATCATCAGATTAGACGCGAGTTCAATACGGTACAGTATTGCACAAGTCAATCAACAGCTGCATATGCCTAACGCGGAAAAAATTCACACACGCCAAACTAAATGCCAATTAACATGTGTGATCTATGAAAAGCAGTATAACTAGTTAAAAATTTTATTTCCAAAAGCTTAATGGACGCACAGAATATCTTTTAGCTTAAAATACTGAAAACCGCTCGGTCAAATACTCGCCTGAGCTTTATTTTTTTTCTTCCCTTTCAAAATTCTGTGATATGGCCTAATATGTTAATATATGACCATACCAAAATTCTTGATATGTCGATTAATGGCCTGATATATCCTGACATAGACTCATATATATATATATATATATATATATATATATATATATATATATATATATATATATATATATATATTTATTAGGGTGGTCGTTAAAATTTAAATTTTTTCCGACGCCCAAAAAAATCCTTCCTTTTGACGAAAAACTATGCGAAAAATTATGCTTTTCGATTTTAAACAAAAAGAACACGTGCCTCCGGTCAATTGAAGTTCATTTTTCGATAAAATGATAGTTTTTTAAAATATTTGTCACAGTTTTTAAATTTGGGCAAAAAATCATCAAAACAGGCTTGTAGGAAATTAAATTTTCTACTAAAGGTTTCTTTCGGTTTTAGATAATGTTCATATACTGTTGAAGTCATCGGCTCATGCGTGTCATCCTACCTATAACTACTGTCCCATCATTATCACTATAGCATAAGAATGCAATTGTACTAGTCAGTAAGTTAGTCTGTTATAATAAACCATCAGGTATGGATGCATAACGGCTCCTTGTAACTACTCATTCACCCAGTATCCAATACAGATCCCAACAGGTTATGGGCCCAGGAACCGGGTTTGGGTAATGAGGTAGACAAGTAAAAGTAAGGTCAAGTTAACATAAGGGTTTTAGTTAACTTGAAATAAGGTTAAAGTAAAGTGAAGCACGGTAAAGTGCATAAAGTTAAAGTCAAGTAAAGTCAAGTTAACATAAGGTTCGTAGTTAACTTGAATAAAGTAAAGTAAAGTAAAGTTAAGGTGTTATAATTGAGAGTTCGCTATTTCCTGTAGCTAAGGTGCTAATAATTGAGCGGTACGCTATTTCCTGTAGCTAAGGTGCTAATAATTGAGTGGTACGCTATTTCCTGTAGCTAAGGTGTTATAATTGAGCAACTCGTAATTAAACAAAGTTAAAGTAAAGTTGAAGTAAAGCTAAAGAGAAACACGGTAAAGTGCATAAAGTCGAAGTCAAGTTAGAGCATACAGCAGAATTAAGTAAAGTTTGAAGTTAAGTTCCAGTACAGCATAATCAAATAAAATTGCAGTCAATACTGAATAAAATGAAGTTGAATAAATTTGAAGTCGAGTCACAGCCTACAGTGGATCAAGTAAAGTTGCAGTCAAGTTCCAGTGGTACAGTCAAATTAAATCAAATGCAGTTGAGTCACAGTCAAGTTAAATCAAGTGAAGTTGAGTCAAAGTAAAGTTGCAATACAGCAAAGTCAAGTCGCAGTGAAGTGTGGAGTCCATAGCCAAGTCTAGTCGCAGTAAGGGTCATAGTCAAGTCAAGTTCCAGTACAGCTTAAATCAAATGCAGTTAAGTCAAAGTACAGCATAGCCAATTCTATTCGCAGTTAAATATAAGTGAAGAAGAAGTATAAGCAGTAAATTCGCCAAAGTAGACATCTACCATAGTTTTGGAAGCCACCTATGAGTCACCAATTTATCACCACTTTGGAATTTAGAATTTGATAATCACATTAAAGACAAGGCATGACATCAGGCGGTCATAGTTCGGAGGATCATCTGTGATTATCCGTGATCACCATAATGCAGCGGTTCAGGGGAAGTCTCAAATGAACAGCGTTCACATATTGAAAAAAAAAAAAATAATCCTAATAATCTAATCCTATTCATTAATATTGTAAAGGCCCTTCTGGCATTACTTTTATAATATATTATTTAGTTGATACATTATTATTAATTGACGCATTATTGTATACTTTAGATTCTGGCATTTACTCATACTAATTTTATAAATCATTATTATTAATTGACCATTATTATTATTATTATTATCATTATTATCATATACTCTGTGCGAATTTTGATAAATGTAAGAATTCACGCATGTCACCGTTGAGGGGAAGTGTTGAAGTCATCGGCTCATGCGTGTCATCCTACCTATAACTACTGTCCCATCATTATCACTATAGCATAAGAATGCAATTGTACTAGTCAGTAAGTTAGTCTGTTATAATAAACCATCAGGTATGGATGCATAACGACTCCTTGTAACTACTCATTCACCCAGTATCCACTACAGATCCCAATATATACATCGAGATAATTTTATTAGTTTACTTATAAACTCTATTAAGTCAGTCATTTTTGCACTAAAAACTTTATATTTCCGGAAATATGAAGAATTCTCTCAAAATATCTTGAATTTTAGATATTTTCTTCAAATTTTGACATGGGTAAATGATTTTTAACCCGTCAGCACTCACGTTATAAGCATTTTGCTTACACAACAACATCCGACTTATAGAGCGGCGCTGTAGCGCAAGTGAGACACTAAAATTCACGTGAGTTCTGACGGGTTAAAATGAAATCTTGATCGGTAAGTTATCTACAACTAATCTTGTTCATATTTCCATTTGGGAGAGTAGAGCGCCTTTCTGTAAGGTCTAGACTATTAAATTGGTCTAAATCTATAAATTAAGATTAAATAATGCTGTAAAGCGGGAAAGAAGAGGAGTTAAGATAATTATTACGTAAAGCGTTCCATATTCACGTAACAGGATAATTGGGAGGAAGGGATTGAGACAGGAATTGGAAAAGACCTTCTTAACCTAAGTTCATAGAATATGCGAGAAAAAATTCGGATCGCTCGGACTGGGACTCGAACCCAGAACCTTCTGAAGACATGTCAGCTATTCTCCCACGCAAAATCGTGAGGCGTTCCACATTTTTAAAATTAATTTTAAAAATAAGATAATGCTGTGAAGCGGGAAAGAATAGAAGTTACGGTAATTATAACGTTAAGCGTTCCACATTCACGCAACAGGATAGTTGAGAGGAAAGGATTGAGAAAGAATTGGAAAGAACCTTCTTAATAAGAGCTTATAGAATATGCAAGAAAAAATTTGGATAGCTCGGACTGGGATTCGAACCCAGAACCTTCCGAAGACATGTCAGCTACTTTACCACTTGAGTTAACCGGTCTATACCAAATTTCCTTTTTGTTTATTCTATATACATTAAGCCACATCGTCCATCTTACGTTCCACATTTTGAAAATTAAATAATGCTCTGAAGCTGGAAAGAATGGGAGTTACGGTAATTATTACGTAAAGCGTTCCATATTCACGTAACAGGATAATTGGGAGGAAGGTATTGAGATAGGAATTGGAAAGGACCTTCTTACTGTGAGTTTATAGAATATGCAAGAAAAAATTGTTTATGTTTTCAGAAAAATAAAGTTTTTAGTGCTAAAACGACTGACTTAATAGAGTTTATAAGTTACTAATAAGATTATCTCGATGGATATGAACTTCATCTAAAACCGAAAGAAACTCTTTTGTAGAAAATTTAATTTCTTACAAGCCTGTTTTGATGATTTTTTATCCAAATTCAAATACTGTGACAAATATTTAAAAAAACTATGATTTTATCGAAAAAAGAACTTCAATTGACCGGAGGCACGTGTTCTTTTTTTTTAAAATCAAAAAGCAAAATTTTTCCCGTAGTTTGTTATCAAAAGGAAGGATTTTTTTGGGCGTCGGAAAAAATTTAATTTTTAACGACCACCCTAATATATATATATATATATATATATATATATGGAATGAGTGAGTTAAATCATATTTAACAAAAAGAAAGCAGTCGGTGCGCTCAAATAAAAATATCTCATCATGGGAAGAAATAGTGAGTGGTGTACCTCAAGGTAGCGTACTTGGACCGTTATTATTCTCACTATATATTGCGGATCTAGCTAAACGTTTGGATTGCCAATATCTTTTTTATGCAGACGATTTATTGATATATCTTTCTTGCCATCTTTCGCAGATCAATGAGTGTGTAGCCAAACTTAACAGTGAGATAATAAAAATTATTAATTGGTGTAAAATCAATTGTCTAAAATTGAATCCTAAAAAGACAAGTGCAATTATTTGTGGAAGTAAAGTAGAGGTCAGTAGTAATGAGTGTCAATTGGCCAACAAGATTGTTGTAGAGGGTTGTGTTATTCCTTATTGAAGCACTATAAAATATCTTGGAGTGATAATAGACAATACTCTCTCATGGGAGAGTCAAGAAAGAAGTGTTTGTAACCGTGCAATGAGTATTCTAGCACAATTAAAAATAAATAATTAAATATTCAATGAACGTCTGCGTATTAAACTTGTAACTACATTAATAACTCCAAGCTTTGACTATTGTTGCGCGACGTTTACGAATATTTCGAATAAATTGCAATTAAAGTTACAGAGGAAGTTGAATTCATGTATTAGATTTATCTACAAAATTCCAAAGTACGAACATGTAACTCCTTACTTCAAAAAATTAGGTTGGCTAAAGCTTGGAGCAAGACGGGACTATTTCATTGCCTGTTTGTTTTATAAAGAAATTAGACTAAATTATCGACAGCAATTTGGCTCAAAATTAAATTTTTTACCGGTGGCATTGCGTAGAGGTGATGTCAGAGAGGACTATCTCTGCCTACTACAGACGAATTGTGTCATATATGACAATTCATTTTTAGTTGATGGCATACGAATTTGGAATGCTCTGCCAGCTGAGACTGTGGCTGAGGATAATTTGGTTGAATTTAAAAATGCTTGCTTCAATCATTTCTTTCAATGTGATACTCAAATTTGAATTAAATTAAATTATATTCAAATTTGATTTTCACTTTCAATTCCAATTAGAATTTTTGAATACCTATGCGTCTTAGATTTATTTATAATTATTAGTAGATTTCATAGAAATCTAACTATTGCATTGGTCCTCATGACGGAACTTTTGAAAAATTTTGCTATATTTCGACTCAGCTCGTCAAGCGAATTCAGAAAATGCATATGGTTCAAAAGTTTATATATGTATGTATATATATATTAGACTGGGCCAAAAAAACTGACTATTTTTTTTTTCTATCGATACTGTGAAAATATCATTCATGATGATAAAAAAAAATTATTGTGCAAGTTTGAGTCCTTAATAATAATATTAAGGGGTGTATCGTTACGACTATTGATTTTTCAACAGTAATCGCATTTTTTACTCAAAACTCGTTAATTATCTATCTGAAAAATTTTAGCGATATGTATTCTTATAGGAAATTAAATTTCCTAAAAAAAAGTTATCTTTGTAAATTACTGTAAAACAAGCCGTTTCCTTGTAATCATGCCTTAAACAAAGATTTATTTTTTCAATTTTGCGTTTCAATTTTGGATTTTTGTAGCTACCAGAAATATCAATATTTTTACAATTTAAAATACTTATTTTCAAAGGAAATTTAATGCTCTACAAAAAAGGTCTCTTAACATTTTTGATTAAATTCACTCCTTTCAAAGTTATTCGACGTTGAAGTTAAATTCAAAAATAATTTATCGTTTTTTTCGCGTTACACATGATTTTTTCCTTTTGATTGAAAAATTTATGACTTTAATATTGAGAATAATTTTTTTTTGTTGGAAGACTAAATTTTTTTTATAAAATCATAATTTACCAATGTATTATTTTGCTTTTTAACGATTAATTATCGACATAAATTCATTTTTACTGTATTTAACTAACTCCAATAGTAAAATAAATTCGGTCCCTTTATTATAAATTATTTATTTGTATAGGGATATATTTTTTTCTATAAACTTACACTTTTAAACTTCCGTTTTTAGCCCTCTTGTTGTTTTGTCCTTTTTAATGTCAACGAGAATTTAATTTTACTCTCCCTCCACGATTACATTTGTAAGTGTTTATTAGCGAAGTCGACCACCTGAAAATGACCTTGAAAGTTTCACGTTACAGCGCTGCGAGTTATCGTGAGCTTTTCCGTAATCTGTTACCGAAGCTGAAAACATAGCCTTCCTTTCTCCCACCACCTTGCTTCTATTATTGCGCTTTTCAAAAAAGGGAATACTATCCGTGTATAATAACTTTGATTTCCTTTGATCGGAAAATGACCTTGATTGTTATACGCTACAGCGCTGCCTTTCTTCACGCCAAAGCGCTGCGAGGTATCGTGAGCTTTTCCGTAATCTATTACTGAAGCTGAAAATATAGCCTTTCTTCACTCCCACCCCCTGCTTTTTATCATTGCATTGTTCATAAATGAATACTCTTTGTGCATAATTACTTTGATTCTATTCTTCATTGTGCAAAGTAACTTAAACGTTGTCAACGCAAATTTGAGTTTTCATTAAGTATTTATTTATTGTTTGGTATATAATTTTCTTCTTTATTTCTTTAGATTGTTTAATTGTAATTGATAGTTTGAATTTATTTATGGTATCTAATTGTTTCAGTATTACAAATTAAGCGTTTAGTTAATTCTGTGTTTGTGAATTGTTTCATTACGTTACTTTGTAACGTTTAAGTTCGATTTGATAAAAAACTCGCCACTATGTCATTGGAGAAAACTTATTTAATCGGTGTTCCTATTGAGAGAAAATTAATAACCGTAAGCTTCCGACTGTCAAAGAAGTTTTATCATTACTTTTTTATCAACATAAAGTTCTCAAATTAAAAATTTATGATAGTGCTTCAAAAACTGCTAGTGTCGTTCAAGACTGCTGGAATAATTTGCAGATTTCAACTTCTGGTTTTTGCAACATTGTAAAGAAAATAATTAGTATTTTCAAAAAGTGGAAATATTTACTGTGCAATCGCAAAAAATCACGTGCTCAAAACAAAGAGAAAATAGCTTTGAAAAAACTCGAACAATTATTTGACATCGCTGGGAAGAATAGTTTAAAAGGTTTCGATAGAAATAATAATATTGATTTTCAACTTCCAATGTCTTCAAATCTGCAAGAAAATAATAATAATATCTCAGACGAAAACACGAAGAAATAATGGAAATAGAGGCGATAGGTACGTATTCATTAATAATAGTTTAATAAAGTCAAAATAACTATTTTGTACCGTGCTAATAATAAGTTACTATGTTCTAATGAATAAATACTTATCTAAATTATTATATTCAATAAATTTTTAGGTTTTACACAAAGTAAGAAAAAAATTCTTCAATAAAGAATCAATTTTCTCAACTGATGAAAATATATCTAAGAAAACTAAAATAATTTGATTCAAATCGAATTGTTTTAGGCCAATGAAATTATTTCACGCTCGAAAAATCTCAGATTTTCCTAAAATTTATATGGCTGATGATATAATCTTTTTTTCTGTACAATTAACTTAAATTATGTTAAGATTGATAATTTTTATAACTTATTTTTTGCATATTTTCTACACAAAAATAATATTTTAGTAGTTAATTGCCTTGCAAACTTACACAATTGTGTAATTTTTATCATACTCTTACAAAAATTAAGGAAGTAAGAAAGAAATCCAAGTATTCGGAGGATTTCCAACAGGCTGTAACTTCAGAAAAATTATCGTACAGTAAATAAAAAAAGGAAATTGCAGCAAATTTTGATTAGGCAATTGATTTTTTAAAAAACTACGAAAAGCCCTTTTTTGTTGCTTTTTAAATTCATGTAATGATTAAAAAAAAATTTTTTTTCAAAAAATCAATGGCTAATTCTTGTAGAAAATTCATCCAAGTTTTCAAAACTCATCTTGAATTTTCTTTACGATCATTGGTTGCTGAGGTATTGATAATCAAAGACAGAATGGTCTTTTTTCATTAAAACGCCGATATCTCAGCGAGAAATGCTCAAATCGAGGTTTTCAAACGAACAAATCGAAGCTCAATGAGCAAGATATCCAGTCCATATAGAGATTAAATCAAAAAAATTTTTTCCAAATCCATAAGCTAAGAATAAAAACCAAAAAAAATTTCAAAAATTTTTATCTCGGTAGATTTCTTAAGATTAGGAATAAAAAAATTTTTGGAACTCAGATCCAAAAATAAAATACTGAGAGCTGTAATTTGCTTTTTTTTTATTTGTTGTACGATAGTTTTTTTATAAGTTACAGACTGTTGAAAATACCCCAAATATTTTGATTTTTTTCTTGCTCCCTTATTTTTTGTAAGAAGTGTATTTTCTATTTAACAATGTCAAAATAATTTATATTTTTCAGAAGACACCTCTCGTGATTATAACAGTAATGATGATTGTGATGCTACAACATCTAGTCAGGAGTTGCAATCAAAGTCAGATTCATTTATGAGTCAAAATTCAAATGTGTCTAACTTTGAAACAGATTTTTTAACAGCAAAACGGACACCAAAAATTAATATTATGACGCCAGAATTAGCTGCTGCACTGGATCGTGGTAGTGTAAGTAGCCGAAGCGCCACATATGTTTTGGCAGCTACTTTAAAAAGTGTGGGATTCGATACTCGGAATATAAATTTGAGTTATAAAACTATTCAACGACAGCGTATAATTCATCGGAAAGAAATTGCTAAAGGCTTAAAAGAAGACTTAAAATTCAATGACAATTATGTGGTCCATTGGGATGGTAAACTGCTAAGTGATATTGTTAGGACAGAAATAGTAGATAGGCTTCCGGTGCTTTTAACATCGTCTGGCAGTGAACAGCTATTGGGTATTCCAAAAATTAATTCAGGATCTGGGATTGAGCAAGCTTTAGCTGTATACTCAACTATGGAGCAATGGGGTGTCAGTAATTACATAAAAGCGATATGCTTTGATACTGCAGAAACCAATACGGGTAAATTTTAATTATTAGTCTTATTTACTTGAAAAAAGCTCAGATTTGACAAAGTAGAGAAAAATTATACTTAAGATCTTTTCACAATTATTTTTTCAATATTCCAATTAAAAAACCTCTAAAAACCGACAAGTTGATTTTTTTTTGCCAAAAATAAAGTTTTCTGTGGTCAGATGATAATATTTAAAAATAAACTTTATTACAAAAATTAACTCCACTGATTGTTATATTTTCAGAATTTATGGAAGTAATATAGTTCAAAATAAAAAATCACTTAATTTGCCATTCATGTTTCTAATCAAATCTTTATCTTTCTAATCTATAGGAATTCATCATGGCGCTGGCGTAGAGCTTGAGAAAATTCTGAAACGAAAGCTTATATGGTTACCCTGTCGTCATCATGTAATTGAACTTGTCATAAAAGGCGTTTTTGAAGCTTACTGGCCAGTACAATCAGGTCCGAACGTTCCATTTTTTAATCGATTTAAAATCGGTTGGAATAAAATCAACACATCCAAATATAACGCTGGCATCAACGATAAGATAGTGGCTAATATACTATTAAACAAAAAAGATGAACTATTAAGTTTTATCGATAATTATTCGCAGGTATATTTTGAGTTGTTAGTTGAGTTTTAAAAGTACACAGAAAAACTTTTGGTCAAAAGAAAATTTTCATTTTAGGCAAGATAGTGTTCTTTTTAATAATTTTCTTAATTCAAGTTGACCACGTTTTGTGTACACAATTTAAAATCTCCAGTTCTCATGTAAAGATATTACCTTTCAATAATAACAGAAATGATCATATTTTTTTGCAGAAATTTCTTCCAAGAAATGACTATCGAGAATTTTTGTAGTTATCATCTATTTTCTTGGGAGCTACGCCAAAGGATAATTACACTTTTAAATGTCCGGGAGCAATGAGTCATGCTCGTTGGATGTCGAAGGCGATTTATTGTTTGAAAATATTTATTTTTCGAACAGAGTTTAAGATTACACCTAAAGAGTTAAATAATCTTCGTCATATTTGTATTTTCATAGTTACAACTTATATAAAAGCTTGGTTTACTTCATCCTCGGCAATTTTGGCTCCAAATAATGATTTGACTTTGATGCAACAATTGATATTATATAACAAAATAAACTCGACTGTATCGCAAGCTGCTCTCAAGAAAATGGTGAGACATTTATGGTATTTGGGTGATCAATTAGCCATAATGTCTCTATTTGATGATTCTATTGACCTGACTGTGAAGAAAAAAATGATTGAAAATCTAATAAATAATAAATCATCAAATACTAAAACCAGAAAATATGAAGTAGCAAGCGATTCAGATGAATTGCTAGAAAAAGATATCAGTGACTTCATTTCTGTAGAATCGCTCACCATATTCAAAGAATTTGATTTGCCGTATGATTTTATCGATAAAGACATAAGCAATTGGTCCAATAATGATAGTTTTCAAGAGTGTAAGGAATTTTTTGGAAAATTAGCTATCGTCAATGATGTTGCAGAACGTGGTGTATCATTAATTGAAGATTACAATAAGTGTCTCACTAAAAACGAAGAACAACTTCAGTATTTGTTGTTAGCCGTTAGTGAACACCGGAAAAAATACCCAAATTGTAATAAAAGTAATTTGATTGAATAATTATTTTTTCAACTGATCATTCGCCATGATTTGATAACAATTAAAGAATTTTTTTTGTAAAATATAAATTATAAGTGAAAATAAAATGATTTTTTATCTCTTTTATTGATTTAATTTGTTTTGACTTATTATTCAATTTTTTTTCTGTAAGTAAAAGTATGTCACTAGGCAAATAAATAATTTATAATAAAGGGACCGAATTTATTTTACTATTGGAGTTAGTTAAATACAGTAAAAATGAATTTATGTCGATAATTAATCGTTAAAAAGCAAAATAATACATTGGTAAATTATGATTTTATAAAAAATTTAGTCTTCCAACAAAAAAATTATTCTCAATATTAAAGTCATAAATTTTTCAATCAAAAGGAAAAATCATGTGTAACGCGAAAAAAACGATAAATTATTTTTGAATTTAACTTCAACGTCGAATAACTTTGAAAGGAGTGAATTTAATCAAAAATGTTAAGAGACCTTTTTGTAGAGCATTAAATTTCCTTTGAAAATAAGTATTTTAAATTGTAAAAATATTGATATTTCTGGTAGCTACAAAAATCCAAAATTGAAACGCAAAATTGAAAAATAAATCTTTGTTTAAGGCATGATTACAAGGAAACGGCTTGTTTTACAGTAATTTACAAAGATAACTTTTTTTTAGGAAATTTAATTTCCTATAAGAATACATATCGCTAAAATTTTTCAGATAGATAATTAACGAGTTTTGAGTAAAAAATGCGATTACTGTTGAAAAATCAATAGTCGTAACGATACACCCCTTAATATTATTATTAAGGACTCAAACTTGCACAATAATTTTTTTTTATCATCATGAATGATATTTTCACAGTATCGATAGAAAAAAAAATAGTCAGTTTTTTTGGCCCAGTCTAATATATATATATATATATATATATATATATATATATATATATATATATATATATATATATATATATATATATATATTTATATATATATGGGATATAACGCGGCTTGTCAGGACGATAGCGTCGCCAATTTACAACGGATCTCTACCAAACTCAACATACTTATTCTACAGATAAATACCAAAGTCAAGTTCGAAGATGAGCTTAATCGGTCAAGTAATTTAGAAATGCCAGGATTTCAAAATTTTGAAAATCATAAAAATTCATATTTCTTCACTTTCGAACTCGAATAACTTTTGAATGGGATAACTTATTGCAATTCTGTAAATTGCATCCGAAAGCTCTTTAAATAAGCTTTAATGTGAGTACCATGTCATATGTGTAGTCTCAAAATTATGCCCCATTCCCCTATGCCAATTATGAAATTTGCTATTGCACTGGTTTTAGTATTTGTCCGTCGATATATATTTTTGTCGATTGCATATAAGTTAAAAGCCCTAGTTCTGTATACAATCTTTGTTATATTTTTTTCTATTCATGATGAAATCTACTTCCATTTCGGCTGCCGAATGGTCTTTTTTTGATTATCACTCTGAATTATTACTTTAAATTAATATTAAATTATATTTTATTTTATAACTATAAGATCTTTTTGTCTATCACTAAAAAGCTGTATGTGAACGTTTCATTAATTAATAATTAATTTGAACTTAGTTTTACTATAATACGTAAAAATGTAAATCAATGTATTATTATTGCTGATGGTCCTGAGGGAGCTTAGGCTCTAGGAACGATAAAATTTATTATCTATCTATCTATATATATATATTAGGGTGCTTTTTTTTTTTGCGACTATTTTTTTTTTCGCTTCCATCCCGAAATTTTGTTGGAAATACACCCAAAAAAATTTCCTGAAAGTTTGAGCCCTTAATATTAATATTAAGTACTCCTACACAGCGTGCGAAGATTTCCCATTTGAATTATACGAGAACTTTCATTTTTTTTTTTTAAATTTCTATAGCTCAGTGGCATTTTATAGCATCGCTTTGACCATGGACGGGTTTTTTTCAGAATTAAATGCTCTACAAAAGTGTCTATTGTCGCGAAGTCGTAACACATACTGGCGGGGTAGTACGGACCGCCAAACCGAATTTTTTATAGAATTCTTGTTTTTTCACTCATTATCTCATAAACAACAAGACATACAGAAAAAATGTAAATGATAATTTTGTAGGAAATTCAATTCTCTACAAAAAAGGTCCTCAGCACCAAATCACTAAGATCGATATTTTCTGAGATATTAATTATTGAAGTTTACCTAGCATTGAATTTCCACAAAATGTTGAATCAAATCTTAAAAAATATTGATTTTTTTTTTTTTTAGGAGGTACAGGGAGTTCATCCTCAAAATCAGAATATGTTCGTTTCAACCCACTGGAATTTGATGATAGACTACAAAAACTTGCTGGCATCGAATGTTGCGATAATTTCATGCCTAAAACAATTTTTTCAGAATTAAATAAATAAACCCAATCGATTCAAATATTTTTCAAATTTTATATTCAGCTTCTGTTATCCAGAAGCAAAGATATTCTTTGAATTGAGTTTCCGTCAATTTTCCCCAATAAAAATAAGACAAAATGATATATATGTGTTTTAAATTTATTGGTTATAGAGACTTTAATTTTTTAATAGCGTGGGAATTTTCGATTGCAAAAAAATCGAAAACAAATTTTTTTTTTATTCAAGTCAAAATTTTTGTCAAAATTGAATAAATTTTGATTTATCTCACTTATTCAGATTTACTTGATAGAAATTTTACCAAAAATGATAGACTAATAATTAGAAAAAAAGTTATGAATCTAGAAACAAATTTTAAAATATTGAAAAATTATATAGAATTCAATTTTCAGAAAATGAGGTTAAGAAAATTAGAATTTTAATGCGAATTAAATTTTACAAGTAAGTAGAAAAAATATGAATCTAAATTATAAGAAATTGTTTTCGATTATTAAAAAATGATTGATTGTTGAGCTTGATAATTTATAGTTGTATGTGAGAAGAAACTAACCAATTTCGTCTGTATGATTCTCATTACCTTCATTTGTTATCTCCTGTTCAGTGTCAGATTTATTCTGAAAAGTTTCCACTGGCAAGAAATTAGTAACGGGCGAGTGAAGATTGGTTTTCCCCTTTTGACACTCATTCAGAAATTGTTGCTGCTCTTTTGGCAAATTCTTAACCATTGTGGAATTCGAAATATCGAACAATTTATCTAGTTTTTGGTTAAACTTTTCAACATTCTGTTTTTGTGCTTTCGATTTTTTTTCCCTCTTGTGATGTGTCTTCACTTTTATATATTCGGCATAAAATTTTTGCAACTTCGTAAGACTGTGCTAAGGACGTATAGTTGGAATCTTGAAACTAGCCCGAATAGTATTAGTATCGTTAATAACACTAGTAGCACTATTTCGAATAGTTAATTTTAAAGACTGATGTTTATACATAAAAAAATTTAGTAAGTCACGATACGAAGGCAGCTTATTATTATTTATTTGGCTTCTTTCAAATCCAATTAAATAATTCCAAGTTTTATTACCAATTTTTTCACTCATTTTAATGATGGTTAAAGTCGACCTAACCTCAAATTTAACAAAGTATACATACAACGGCGTCACACTGATCAATGCCCACTAAGCTTTGTTCTTACTCTCGCGGGATTAGTACGCCAAAATAAAGAAAGCGCTGCAATTAAAGGGGAAATTTGTTGAACGCATTCAAGGTCAAGTGAAAGCTCAGTAGTACTACCAGAGCAAGAAAAATAAACCGCAATTAATCAGTATCACAATACACAGCAACAAAGAAACATCCTATATTATTCGTAATGATCATACACAATATATTTTTATCTAGAATTTCATTGAAATTGAATTATTAAATGATAAATTCAAATATTATGGGGTGATTTAAATGAGAAATTTATTTAAAAATAAAAAACTTCAGAAAAATACAATTAAAAATTTTTTACGTTAAATTTGTAACTTAATCAATAAGTAATTACTAATTATAATTATGATACGAATAAAAAACTCATTATTTTTTAAGATTTGATTCAACATTTTGTGGAAATTCAATGCTACGTAAACTTCAATGATTAATATCTCAGAAAATATCGATCTTAGTGATTTGGTGCTGAGGACCTTTTTTGTAGAGAATTGAATTTCCTACAAAATTATCATTAACATTTTTTCTGTATGTCTTGTTGTTTATGAGATAATGAGTGAAAAAACAAGAATTCTATAAAAAATTCGGTTTGGTGGTCCGTACTACCCCGCCAGTATGAGTTACGACTTCGCGACAATGGACACTTTTGTAGAGCATTCAATTCTGAAAAAAACCCGTCCATGGTCAAAGTGATGCTATGAAATGCCAGTGAGCTATAGAAATTTAAAAAAAAAAAATGAAAGTTCTCGTATATTTCAAATGGAAATCTTCACATCGCTGTGTAGGAGTACTTAATATTAATATTAAGGGCTCAAACTTTCAGGGAATTTTTTGGTGTATTTCCAACAAAATTTCGGGATGGAAACGAAAAAAAAATAGTCGCAAAAAAGCACCCTAATATATATATATATATATATATATATATATATATATATATATATATATATATATATATATATATATATATCTTATATCTAATATATAAAATTCTCGTGTCACAATGTTCGTTCCCATACTCCTCCGAAACGGCTTGACCGATTCTCATGAAATTTTTTATGCATGTTCAGTAAGCCTGAAAATTGGCTACTATCTATTTTTCTAACCGCTAAGTGATAAGGGGTGTTCACCCCAAAAATTTTTTTTTATATTTTTCATAAAATTTTTTTTTTTTTATTTTTTTATTATGTGGCATCAAAAAATACATACAACTCTTAATTTGCACTTTTTTATCACCAACCCTTGGTTTTTAATAGTCATTTTCATATTTTTATCATTTTCTATCCCGCTCGATAACATCAATTATTATCACTCGGTAAGTTATCCCCTCCATGTGTCTACTGGTGTCACTTCTTACCCTGTAAACAGCACGGAGTAGGGATGTTACCTCTACAGTTTTCGGCTATTATTAGTGTTTATGCTTAATGCGTAGTAATTAAACATTTTTACTATCTCAGTGTAACTCTCATATCAAATATATCCTCGAGTAACTTTATTATTTAGTTATTAATAACTAATATTATTGAATATAATCAATCATTAATAACTAAGAAAATTATTAATTTTGAGTGTAAATCGCACGATCAGTTTATTAAGTGACTTACATAACCTCTAAAATACTCAACACGTGTCACGAGTTCCTGCAAACAACGGCTATTGAGTTGTAAGTATAAATTATTTTTTACGTTTGTTATAAAATTAAAAATTATTCTTTCTTATTTATAACGAAAATATTGTTGGGAATGGTGAGAAATGACTTCAGTTAAAGTTAGATTTTTATTACAATTGGGAAATTTTTCTTTGTGTTTACTTATAAGAGCTCTAACTTTGACAGAATTTTTTTTTCACTATTTCTAACAATATGTATTTTCGATATAATTAAGAAATATAAAATTTTTCGCTTTCGTGAAACTATCTAATTTTTACATGTATATTTAATGTCATCAAAGATAAAATAAATCATTAATATAATATTTAAATAATTCAATCAGTTCTATTTATGTGTGTTTTGTATTGTACAGTGAACAATGCCAACAAAACGCGAAAGGGGCCAATTTGAGCCATGATACAAATAAATCTAGAAGCATTCGAAATAGAAGAGCCCCTAGAACCAAAGAACAAGTTCAGGAAGAAAATACTGGAGCGCGTGTGAGAATGGCGCAATTGCGCCAAGAACAATCAGACGATACACGAGCTAAACGCAATGAAGTCATGAGATTAGAACAACGACAATCACACCGTTTAACTGTCAATAGACGCAGAGCGAATGACCAACAACGCTAACAGGCACATCGAGCATTTATAGCTACATCATTTCTGCGTCTAGCATTCCAGTATGAGCCCGATATTGAATATTATGCTCATTCAAAACTAGTAATTGGTGCTATGGACAAAGAATGCCCGTATTTTCATGCTTTGAAATTCAAAAATGAACTAGCCAAGATGTGTTGCGCGTTAGGGAAGGTACAACTACCTGTAATTGAAACACCACCGGAACTATTGAACGGTTTGTTTATCGGCACAGATCCAGATTCTAACGTTCTCCTGAAGTCCATTCGAATATTCAACTCAAGCAAATGACATCGTTCGGAGCAACAGAAATAGTTCAAAATACTAATGCAAATAGTCAACAATACAATTCTACATTTAAAATCAGAGGCCAAGTTTATCATAAAATAGGCTCATTGCTGCCAATGCCAAACAAACCACATAAATTTCTACAAATCTACTTTATGGGCGGCGAGGATTCCGGAAGCGCACTTGCTAATCGCGTGAATGCACGTTGTGGCTACAATAACTTTGATTCATTCTTTGCTAGACGCATCGTCAGCGAGCTGGATGCTCTATTGAATGAACATAATGAATTGTTGAAAATATTCAAATCCCACATGCACAAATTAGAAAGCGATAATCACGCTATTGTAATTAATCCTGATAAAACACCAGCTGCAGAACACATTTGTAGATTCAATGCATCTGTTGCTGACGACGTTGCTGGAATCATGGTTGGCGATCGTACAGGTGCACAAGAAATTGTGATTCGTAGGAGAAATAATAATCTTCAGTTCATTGCTGATACACACAGAGATATTGTGGGATAATCACAAAGATTCAATAACTGATGATATATTGCATCAACATCGTACACGGTGTAACGATTTAGCGAAAACATTCAGCGACGATACGTACAATGAAGCATTGATTGCTATTGAGGATCTTTGCATTATCATTGCCAACTTACCACTCAGTCATTACGGGATGAATTCGCCAAATCGAGGTGCTACTGATTTAATGAACACTAAAATGAATCGTGAAATGCAGTGCAACACTGTAGAAACGGCGGCGATTGTTACTAGCAATGTCCCACGAATGAATGAGGAACAAAGAACCATTTACGACCGCATTATGCTCGCAGTTTCAGCAGGACAAGGTGGGTTCTTCTTTTTAGATGCACCAGGTGGAACTGGCAAGACATTCCTTATTTCGCTAATTCTCGCCAAAATACGATCCAATAATGGCATCGCATTGCCCGTTGCATCATCGGGCTTTGCGACAACTTTATTGGATGGAGGCAGAACAGCTCATTCAGTAATTAAGCTACCACTAAATATTCAAAATAACTCTGACGCAGTGTGCAACATAATAAAACAATCGTCCATAGACGCAATGCGGAAACAGTGTAAAATTATCATCTGGTATGAATGTACCATGGCACTTAAACATTCGCTTGAGGCGTTGAACAGGACATTGAAAGATATTAAAAACAACGACAAACTATTTGGTGGCACTCTGTTAGTCCTTTCAGGTGACTTCAGACAAACACTTCCCGTCATTCCACGTTCAACATACGCTGATGAAATCAACGCCTGCTTAAAATCATCGAAATTGTGGCGTAATGTTGAAACAGTACAGCTCAAAGTAAATATGCGCGTTCAAATGCTTCAAGTTCCATCTGCTGAAACATTCTCAAAACAACTCTTAGATATCGGGGATGGAAAAGTCACTATAGCTGAAACTGGATACATAAAATTAGCGAATGATTTCTGCACAATCATTGATTCGCAAGATGCTCTCATTGAACAAATATTACCAGATGTACACACGAATTGCATAAATCTCGTATGGCTTGCAGAAAGAGCAATGTTAGCTGCAAAAAATGTGGACGATGACATTTAAAATCTGAAGATACAACAGTTATTGCCAGGGGACTTGGTATCATATAAATCTATTGATACAGTTTGCGATGACACTGATGCTGTAAATTTTCCAACAGAGTTTGTGAACTCACTAGATTTGCCAGGCATGCCATCACATAACTTACAATTGAAGGTTGGATCTCTAATTATTTTGCTTCTTAATTTGAACCCGCCACGGCTATGCAACGGTACGCCATTAGTCATTTAAAAATTAATGAAAAACGTTATCGAATGCACCATTTTAAATGGCAAGTTTCGAGGTGAAAATATATTGATACCATGAATACCTATTATACCCACAGATGTGCCAATTCAATTTAAGCGTATTCAATTTCCGATTAGATTGGCATTTGCAATGACTATTAATAAATCCCAAGGCCGAACAATGTCTGTTTGTGGCTTATATTTGATCACACCATGTTTGTCACATGGACAATTATACGTTGCATGCTTTCGAGTGGGTAAACCATCAAGTTTGTTTTTATGACCTAAAGACGGTCTAACAAAAAATATTGGTCACGCTGCAGCATTACGAGATTAATATTATGTAATTAATTAATTATATAAATAATCATTACTTTTAATAAATTAAAACAATTAATGTTTGGTGTTTTGTTATTTTTAAACAACATTCCCTCATCGTTCACAGCGCTCCAGGCCTTTTTCACTCATATTCCACATCCTTATACACTTCCAATAAGTTAGTAATTTTTTTTCTACACTAGAAATTCTCTAGAAATTATTCACATGGCAAAACAACGTTTGCCGGGTCAGCCTATATATATATATATATATATATATATATATATATATATATATGCTGCTATATATATATATATATATATATATATATATATATATATATGTATATATTAGGGTGTTTCAAAAAGACGAATTTTTTTTTTCTTTTGGTGTCTAAAAGTTGATAGTATACCTAAAACAAAAATTTTGGCGCCCATGTGAGCTCTTAATATCAATAGTAAGATTTGCCTGTATCCATTTCTTTATTTTCCATTTAAATAACACGGGAAAAATTTTTTTAATTTTTAATTTTATTACTTTGGAACGGTTCATCGTAACAACAATCTGAAAAATGATATTTGTAGGAAATTTTACGCTCTACAAAAACGTTTGAAGACCAAAGTTCCTCAGATTAACGGCTTCAAAGATATCCGCGGTCAAAGATAACACTAATAAAAATTTCAAATATTTTCCAATAAAATTACAAAAAATATCACATGCTATATTTTTATTATTTTTATGTTAAATTACTTTAATTCCGTTAACCTGAGACTGTAAACTTTTTTTTTTACTAATTAATTCAATACTTAACTCACGAAATGCACTAATATATAAATATAAACGTTAAAAATATCTTATAAATGATTTTTGGTCTATTTTATAACAAATTTATTTTTTTTTTTTACTAAATATTAAGAAATTTAATTGAACAATTAATTCTTTATAACAAAAACTATATTTACAACTTGCTACAACAATTTTTCAACTTGAAAATATTACAGTTTTATAAAATTACTTTTATTGCAATTAGGATATTGTTTTCTATGTTCTGTCACTACTTGCAACAAATATTGAAGCTGTTCTTCATCTTTCGTTAAGCATCGATTATACTGCTCTATCAATGCCACGCCGCGTTCTGCTACATCATTCACAACTTGAAGTTTCCCGAAATACTCCAAGTTTTCTAAGAAATTCGGATTCTGAGGCCACAAAGTAACATCCTCATCAATGAACTCATACGACAAATCAAACGATTCAAATATATTAATCGATCTCATAGACATAAATTGACTAAGATCTTTATTTAATAATGACTCTAAATTTTTCTTATCTATTATAAAGCGATTTGTTGTAGTTTCATTGGCTTTACAGTTTTTAAGAGCATGAACTATTCTTTTTTTTGTTCTAACTGAAACATTTTTATCAAAGAGAGATAAAACAGACAGCTCGTTGTTTAAATACCACAAGTGATCGGCTAATTTTTGTGAGCATGTCTGTGAAAGACTATTATCAAATCTTTCATATGAAATTAATTCTTTAATCAAAGTTAAATCATTATTAGGTGCTGTTATAGCACACGGCGCAGTGAACCAAGCTTTTAAATAGAATATTATGATAAATAAACAAAGTTCTCATAATCCATCTATTTCCGATTTAGTAAGATGAAATTCATTTCTGAATAAAAAAATTTTTAAACTATATATTGCTTTAGCCATCCACCTTGCATGATGGACCGCTCCAGGATGCTTAAATGTAATATTTGTGGTAGTAGTACCCAAAAATATTAATGATAATTCCAGAAGTTCACGGTAATCGTCTCGACAATGATCCATCTACAAAAAAAGTTATAAGTCAAAATGAAATTGATTATATCGCAATTTCAAAGTTGAGAAGACTAATTATTATTAACTGATGTGAGGTAAAAGTTGTAAAATATTTTACAAACGCAATTTTAATCGTTAAAGATGATTAAAAGTATAACAGTCATGTGAAACTGATTTTCAATATTTTTAATCACGACGGCAAGTTAATTAATCAGAGTAAAATTGATAATTGAGGAGCTTATTTTCAAAAGGGTATCTTTTGATTTTTGATTAATCGAGACAAAAAACTAGTTATCTTCAATTATAAATATTTGTATTGAACTTTTTTTAATTTAGCTATAAAGTGCAATCGGTTATGAAGCTGCAATTCGATTTTCATTTATAAATGTTCATAATTCTCAAAGTAATTAGTATTTAAAAGTTCAGAAAACTGGTATTTTAAAATATGAAAAGATACCCTTTTGAAAATCAGCTCCTCAATTATACTGAACTTTATACATTTTCTTTTCCACTTTAACATCAGTTAATAATTCTTCAGCGCTGGATTAAAAATTTTACTTCTATTTGATTATTAACGAAGTTAAAAATCTCATCTTTGATTGGTGTTATTACTTCCAAAACTTTTTTGTCACAAATACCAGCCGTAAAGTTTGATTGGTCAATTTCATCCCACTTCTTTTTAAATCTCTGATAAATTGGAACGTTTGGGCCAGACGAAGCAGGCCAGTATACTTCAAATGCACTTCGAAGAACAATTTCAAAAATATGGTGTCGGCATGGCAAGTACAACAGTTTTCTACTAAGAGCCTTTTCTACTAATACACACGCACCATTTCTGTTGAGAGCGTTGAGAGCAAAAGCAACTAAATGAAGTTAGTACCGAACAACCAGGCTTACCAACACAGAGCTTATTAGCTACAACACTCAAATTAAATGAGTATAATATTCTCTACCGGCAGAGCTAAATAAAGCTCTGTTGATAATTTTCTAATAAAAACATTTGATCAAGTTTTATAGTAGATTTAATTGATTTAACGTATTTACAGAATTTTCATATTATTTTGAATAATATGCAATGATGAGTGTTTGGTGAGTTTGTGTAATAAGGAACTTTACATTTTCCTCTTACAAAAATTTATAAATTTTATAAAATATAAAATAAATTTGTTATAAGAAAGACCAAAAATCATTCATGTGACATTTTTAACGTTTATATTTATATATTAGTGCATTTCGTGAGTTAAGTATTGAATTAATTAGTAAAAAAAGTTTACAGTCTCAGGTTAACGGAATTAAAGTAATTTAACATAAAAACTAATAAAAATATAGCATGTGATATTTTTTTTGTAATTTTATTGGAAAATATTTGAAATTTTTTATTAGTGTTATCTTTGACCGCGGATATCTTTGAAGCCGTTAATCTGAGGAACTTTGGTCTTCAAACGTTTTTTGTAGAGCGTAAAATTTCCTACTAATATCATTTTTCAGATTGTTGTTACGATGAACCGTTCCAAAGTAATAAAAATTAAAAAATTAAAAAATTTTTCCCGTGTTATTTAAATGGAAAATAAAGAAATGGATACAGGCAAATCTTACTATTGATTTTAAGAGCTCACCAAGGGGCCAAAATTTTTGTTTTTAGGTATACTATCAATTTTTAGACACCAAAAGAAAAAAAAAAAAAATTCGTCTTTTTTTGAAACACCCTAATATATATATATATATATATATATATATATATATATATATATATATATATATATATAGTGAGCGGGTTATGTGTGTGTGAGTGTGTACATTCTCTACTTGTCGGTGTTTTGCCGAGTAGAGTAGTTCGAACAGTCTAAGAGAGTTAGGGTCCGGTGGACAGCGCGACTTAGTTAGAAACTGTGGTATAGACGCTTCATAAAAGGGTACCGTCAGGATTAAGAATTTTGATAGAGCGTGAGAGTCCGGTGGACAGCGCGACGTAGCTAGAAACTGCAGTAAAACGCTCCTTATGAGGATACTGTAGGATTAAGAATTTTTGTAACGATCTCTACTTGTTGATGAATTGCCGAGTAGAGTAATTAAGATACCTTAGAAGCCGTTGTATAGACGCCAAGTTGGGGTACAGCGGTAGTAAGCTAGAAACTGCAGTAAAGCGCTCCTTATGAGGGTACTGTAGGATTAAGAATTTTTGTTTGTTATAAGGAATTTACACATCGCCCTCGTATACGATAGCCTCTGTACGAGGTGCCTTGCTAGCTACCTAGGTTAAGTTGAGTTAGTCGAGTTCATGGGTTTAGTGCGTAGGAATTTACACATTGCCCTCGTATACGATAGCCTCTGTACGAGGTGCTTTGCTGGCTACTTAGGTTAAGTTGAGGCGTCGGTTTTAGCCCGGAATCCTCGGTAGTAATAAGTCGTATGGTTAAGTTAGTCTTAAATGAGTCAGTGTACGTGCGAGTGAACAAGTTGTTATTTTATTTTGTTGTTGATAAATTTTTTGGTACCGTTGTTAAATAAAAATTTATCCATTTCAGATCACCTTCCTCCACTCTCTCTCCCTGTAGATAAGCTCAGCTCTGGCTCCGGTTCCAGGAACCGCGATTAAAAACCCTGGTGGCGCTCTTTTATTAATTAATTTAGATTCATTTGTTAGTTTCATTATTTCAATTAATTTAATTCAAGGCGCCAATTGAGCGAAATAAACACCCGTTTACAAGTTATTGCGGTTTGAAAATTGAAAAAATAGTGATTTATCGAATTTCTATCAGACTTTTGAGCTTGAAGAGCTCAAAAACGTATTAAGTAGAATTTTAAATGCCTAATTACGAAAGTAGCGGGAAGTTGCAGGGATGGCCTTCAGGGTTAACCATTTTCTTAATTTTTTTCTTGTTTATAGCTGTAACGTAAGTGGTTAGCACCGTCCAGTTGGTCACCCCTTTCTCCCTTAAAATGGGCGCCACTAGGATTTTAAACACAGTGTCCCAGAAACTAAGGAAGCATGAGAGGGGAAAGGTTTGGTTGTGGAAAGTTTGAGAAAGCTAGAAAATAATACTGAGAAAAATTCCTCCAATTTAATAAAATTTATTCAATTAAAATAAATTTAACATTTACAAATCAACAAGTTTGTTTTCAACAATAACAGTCTTAATAATTAATTTTGAGAACCTCTCACTTATTCTGATGGTACTCGCTAAAATCTTATCATAAATCAAATTCACTTTTATTCTAAATAAACTCGATGTTAACTACGCCAACCTGACAATAATGAACAAAACTCATTTCATCTACACAAAATAAATTCCACTTAACTTCCCGTGAAAAAATTTTCTGATCAGAATATATCAGGCCTGATATGGAAATTGGCCATATCAGACTATATCTGCCTTCATATAAGTATATCAGACTATTTACCCTCCCGGATAAAAAAATTATAAATCATCATATTAGTTGCAGAGATAGTTGACATTGTTGAGTGGTGCAATATTAATTATCTTAAGTTGAATGCGTCAAAGACCAAAGCTATAATTTTTGGTAGTAATTTTAAAATCAATAGTAATAGCTGTAAGTATGCTGATTGCATTCGAGTAGATAACTGTATTATTCGCTACGACACAGTTGTTAAGTATCTTGGCGTTTTGATTGATTGTACTCTTTCGTGGGATTGTCAGGTTACAGAAGTGTGCAATCGGGCGATGCGGGTGCTAGCGCAGTTGAAGGTAAATAATGAAGTCTTCAATGAGAAATTGCGTATAAAGCTTGTCACCACGCTGATATTTCCGGTGTTTGACTACTGTTGTGTAGGTTACTGTAACATTAGCAATAGTTTGCAGGTGCGGCTGCAGCGTAAAATGAACTCCTGTGTTCGCTATATTTTTAGGGTTTCAAGGGCTGAGCATATTACGCCGTACTTTAAGAGGCTGGGATGGTTGAAGTTGAGTGACAGGAGAAATTATTTCATGGCATGCCTTTTTTATAAAGAAATATGTATGGGCTACCGACAATTGTTCAGATGTAATTTGGAGTTTTTGCCGGTAGCTTTGCGGAGGGGTGATGTAAGGGAGGATTATTTACGCCTGCCTAGATCTAATTGTCGGATATTTGAGAACTCTTTTCTTATCCGCGGGATACGCATTTGGAATGCGCTACCCCCAGAAGTAACTAAAGCTGAAAATTATGAACTGTTCCGTAGTGCGTGCTATAATTATTATTTGCAAAAGTATTAATTTATGATATTGAGCTTTGATTGTCATTATTGTATGCTGCTGTGCCTTGAGTGATATTGAATGATATTAGTTTTGCTTAACTGTGCTATTACCAGGTTTTCTGGCAACTTGTCTCATATCTACCACGATTATAATTTATAATTTATAATTCACGTTATTATTTCATTATAATATGTTTATATTTTATTATTTTCAATTTATGTAATTACATGCTCTGTATTTTACACTGATTATAATGTATAATTATGATGGTCCTGAGGGAGCTAAGGCTCTAGGGTCAATAAAGTTTATTATCTATCTATCTATCTATCATATTACATAATTATAAATGAAAAATGGCCTTATATAATTATATATAATTATTTCCATAGGAAAAAAAAAATCGGCGCGAGTGGAAATCGAACCGTGGACCTACTGGTTGAAAGACTAATTCACTACCCAATTACCTAAGAGACTTACTTGGAGAACAGAGTTTATTATAACTACAAGTAATGCAAATCGTATACATGATCAATTCGTAGTGAACAAAATTTTTTAAATAATTTATTAATTATTAATTGCCAATATTTATAGATAATAATGGTATCTATATGTGGATTTATAACATTATCTATGTATAGATGAAATCGAAAAATGATTCTACGATATATTGTTAAGGTACTTCGTTGCTTTAGAACTTATAATTTCTTTGAAATTAAAAAAATAATCGAGGTAAAATTAGATTTGAAAGCTTAAATTTCGATGGAATTATTTGTTTAGTATATGGAACTATACATTGCTGAAGAGCCTGGCTAACAATTGTTAAACTTGACAAATCTAATAATTTTTGTGAAATAAAATTTTTTTTCATGTTCCTATTATTTCATCCGAAAAATACTTTATAATAAAAGATTGTTAATCATTGGAGTAACAGACTCTTAGATAGAAGAAGAGAATGTTTTATGGTAATCACAAAATACCCACTGAAGTAAAAAAAATTATGTAGAATTATATAGAATCAACAGTTAATTGGTCTTAAAAAATCGAAATTTTTGAAAAAAAAAAAAATCCTTCGATCAGGCCCGAGTTTATTTTGTATTCTAAAAGCTGTATAAATTTTATTAAAATCTACTGAGCGGTTTTCAAGTTACAGTTGTCACTAGTTTAAAAAACATCATTTTGAGAAAAACGCGTTTAAAGTTTCACACTAGATTCACGTACAGAAATACGAATTATTAAATTACTTACATCGAGTCATCTATTCCTGGCTCATATAATAGTTTTTCAGCCATTGTGGAAGTTTCCAAAACATCAATTTGCTGTTGCCTACGAAGCATTCTGCCTTCCCGAGTGTTGTCGTTGGCGCGCTGATCTGCCACTTTCACACGTGCAGCATCCAATTTTTCAGCATACCGATGGGAATTAGACCCACAATTAAGTCCTAGGGTATCCATAATCATTAATAATGAATTTGTACCTTCATTAAATATACAAGTAGCTATGTATGCAGCAATTTGTACGATAGTAGAACTAGTATTCACGGTTTTTGGGAATATTTTCCACACTAGTTGGTTGAAGCTCTCATTATTATTCTGATTGAATCCACCTACACATCTTGAAAGTAAATTATCATTACTGAGATCGTCGTAAATCGGTTTAATAGCTTTTAAAACATCAGGAGGTAAGGGAGAATAATCTTGAGTATAAGTATCAAGCTCTCCACTTGCTTCAGCGCGCTGGTAAGACCACCAAGAATCTTCGCCTTTGGGACAAATATCATGATTCGGAATTTCATCAGTCGAACCGTAGTGGTAAAAAGTTGCCATAATAGCAGATTTCATATCTTCAATAGAATCGCAATGACGACGTATTGATAAACCATAGTACACAGTTAATTTGTCTATTACTTCTCCTGTAAGCCTATCTCTACCACCAAGACCTTTTTGTTTAGTTTTCAGAGTACGCAGTCGAGTCCCCATCCACTTCTGAACATGGCCTATACATTCCTTTTTATTTATGGTTGTATTTTTATAAGGATCTGCTTTTATAATTCCAGAATAGGTTTTCGAATCACCATCGCCAATGTAGTTTGTATATTTAACTCCATGTTTTGTTTCAGACTGCTGAAACATTTCAATCATCGCATCCACCTCCATTTTCCCCAAAGACCCCTTGTGATTAGCACTACACTCATTTTTATGCGATTCATACCATTCTTCGAACTCATCCGTATTTCTTTTCTTTTTCCAATACTCACATAGCTTACAATAAGCACTTTTAATGTTTATATCAAGAATCTTTCCAGTATAATAGCCAATTATAGAAGAAACTCCAAATGACGATGTAAATCCCCGTTTTTGCCAGGTTCCATCTCCCGATACAGTCAAATCGTTCTTATTCTCATTTTTACTTGTCGCTTCTTTTTCTTGATTCACAGCTTTTTTTTATCAAGGCTTCTGCAATGGTTTTACCACAATCTAAAATGTGCTTCAATAATATTGTATGCGTAGCTTTATCTAAAAAAGACGGCATGTCCATCAGGCCACAAAACTTACACAAACCTTCGTATCCTATCCCGATTATTCTCATCACAAAAATAAAGCATCTATTTATTTCATAAGAATGCCCAATGACAGAGCAGGAAGGAATATATTCACTGTCACAGTTATTACATGAAACTACAATTTTAAATCCCAGCCCACGTGTACTAGCTGATAGAAATTCAATGTTTCCATCACATTTCTTACATTTCACAAGAGCAGAAATGGCAGTGAATACCGTAATAAAATTAATTATTCGAAATTCAGAGGTGCAACTTTCGGGTACATCGTTTTCAGTATTTTAGACGATGTACTCCGAACACTTTCATCACGTTCCGCCGTTTTTGGCTTAAATATATTTTTTCGTTTCTTTGAATACGACTTACGGATATTTTCAGATTTCCGAACTTCTCTCGAAACTTTTTTCGTACCACGTCCCATAATAAATAACTTCAAAAATAATATATTTTGGTAACGCACAACTATCGACTGCTCTCCGCAACTGCCACAGGCATACTAGTGACATGGCGAAAAAAAAATAATTTGTAGCACTTATACTACCTAAAAATTGTAATTATATATATTTAGGTATTTATAAATTTAGGTACTACTACATACACCAAAGTCTTAGTTCATGGATGACAATAGAACCCTAAAAGGGGGTTTCTTGAAGCTGCCGCTAGCTATCTGCTCCCGAGCGCTTTGAAGTACCCGAGCTCTCTCTGTTATTCGTCGAATAACTCAAAAACTAATTATTGGATCGACTTGAAATTTTCAGAGAATATTTTTAAGATATGACACATAACGAAAATGCAAAAAAAAAAAATAATTGATTTTTTGAAAACTCTGACTACCCCTAACCCCTTAATCAAATTCAGCCCACTGGCCTAAATTTAATTTGACCAAAAATTCTTAAAATCAACTACTGTAATCCTAAATCGTCTCAACAAAATTCTCAACTATAGAACTTTCCAGAAAATCTAAATTATCTCAATTGCAAAATTTCATTTATTATTTCATTTTTGTCTTGGAAATTATTATCTAAAATTAATTTATTATAGCTAAAAGGCCTAAAATAAATTACTAATAAATTTGCTACCAGTAAAATAATAAGAAATTAACTAAATTCATTGTCATAATTATGTGCTCAGCAACGAAACTAACTAAATGACCGTGACGAATGAATTACTTAAATAAGAACCAACTTATATAAAATGGCTACTAGAGACGGCAACAGTAAATTATCTTGAAATTTATTTTAATTATTTCGGCCTCTTAATTAAACCAATAATTAAAATTTGCCTAAAACAACTGAAAATACCTAGAATCCAAATTCTGTTGTTCCAACGGTGAACTGATGTCCCAGTAAGAAAATTGGCGGGATCAGCTGCTCGGCGTTAGCTGGCTTTTCCAAGGTCCCAGTTTCCAATAGAAATTTCCTCGATTCCCGAATACATTCTTCGCAATTTAATTTAAAACTGATGATGACAATCCGAACGTTGGACACAATTTGCACTCTGCCGAAAAATTACTAAAAGGTCCTCTTCTCACAGTGGCCGGCGTTTTTATAATCTTGCTCTCCAGGTTCTCGAACTTTCCTATTGTTTTTCTCCCACGCTTCATTTTCCAGGGACAGTGGTGGGGACTTAGCGATCCATACGACCCAGTGACGAGTTGCACAACTACTTAGTCACGCTCGGAAGGTAAGGAGTAGACCCTACTCATCACCACACGATACAATAAAAATTTAGTCCCCGCAGGAATTCAATTTCCTTGTCGCATAGCAATAAAAATTTGTTTTTTATTCAATTTTTTTTGGCACACTAGAATTATATTAGTCATTATTTTTAAAATAAAAATTTCGGGACAAAAAAAATTTTTCAAAAAACTCAGATTTATGATTTAAAAAAGACGAAAAAGTGGGTTAAAGAATCGACGATATTCGAAAGAGATATTTCAACAAAGTCAAAATGGAACGGTAGTTTCATCAGAATTCATCAATGAATTTTGTGGATAAATTACAGAACTTTTGCCTCATGCTTTTATTGCAAAATCGCAAACAATATTCATGCAATGTCTCGAAGAGTCTCTCGGAACCGATGAATTTCTTGTAATTTGTGATTTTGCCGAGAACTAGAAATTCATTATCCAAAATGCAGTACCAGGATTCCACTGGAATAATGATGAGTCGACAATATTTCCAGTAGTTATTTATCTTACGAAAAATAACGAACTATTGCACAGAAGTTTAGTGATCATATTGGACTGTAACATACATGACTCGACTGCAGTTGATGTCTTTTTAAAAATCGTTACTGACTTTATAAAGTCCTTGTCCGAAACTGATAAAAGATCTACTACTTTTCCGATGGAGCTCTGCAACAATTTAAAAGCTACAAAAACTTTGTTAATTTATATTATCACAAAGAAGATTTTAGATTAAATGTTGAATGGCATTTCTTTGCCAGTGACCATTATGCCGCATGGCCACATGGCCACATGGGAAAGGACCTTGTGACGGTGTAGGAGGAACACTAATTGATAAACAAATATCAAACCCCCAAGAATTGTATCAATGGGCTGTGCAACCAAATAATTTTCCAAGAATCGGAGTAAGATATTCAACTACTGTGAAACGGGGTGTTTTGTTCCTCTTGGTCACCCCTTTTATTTTTAAGGGCACCACTGGATTTTTGGACTCAGTATCTAGAAACTGGAGCAGAACATGGAGTAATGGGTCAGGGTCACGAGACATTGCTGAAAGGAACCAAAATTTAAACACAGAAATTCATTTTACAAAATTATATATTTTCCAATCCTTTTTACAATTGAAATAATGGCCAACATAACAATTAATAAAATTTCATAGAATTATTACACACTCACACCCCACTCTCATACGGTATATTTAGCACTGTCCAGCTAGACCCTCACGTGACTGCATTGCACGCTGTCCCCCAAACTATCACGTTACTCTCAGAGAACTACCCCGAAGCCAGAGGAGTATACCATGAAACCGAGATAGTCTCTTTACTCACACACAACCACACTATATCCCAATAACAATATTACAACAAATTATTTCCGACTAATGACACAATTCCCAGAATTGTTTCCTAGTTAACAATTTCTTATTTACTAATTATCATTTTTTCTAATTACTAAATTACTGCCGTGTTCTTAATATTACGACAGTAATTATTTAAAACAATAGTTCTTCGTATCTTGAATTAATCCTAATTGTTATGTCCGAGAATTTACTAAATAAATTTTCAATTAATCAATTTTAGTTTCAGGTTCATTACTTAAATTTCGATAATTGAGTAAACTAATATTGTCTAAATTATTTTTATTTAATCCATTTGAAAGCGGTAAATTTTACTAAATTTTATTTTGATTGTGAACATGAAATTTTGTCAAAATATTTTACATCGTAAGCCGAGAGATTTTATTTTAAAAATAAACTAAAACTTTTGCCTCGATCTAGAGTGTCCTCTACTCAGCGTTTTCGCGCAGGACAAGATGGCCGACTCTCTCTCTCGGTCTTGCGTCTCTGTCGCACGGAATGCTAATTTATTTTTTGGACGAAATAATAATTTAAACTTACAAATACTGATTTTAGTAATTATTTCGTGACTCTAGTTTTATTTAAATTATAACAAATTACTTAATAATGCGCTGAATAATTTACGGCGTGATTTTATAATGTTAAATAAATTCCTAACTTAAATAATTTAAATTTGACGATTCACTCAATTTTATTTTTACTAGCTTAAGCCAAATTACTAGCTACGCGATTACCAATAAATCAAAATTTTCACATGGCCTTGAAACCTGAGATTAATAAACCGAAATACGTTCCTGGTACTATTAACTCAGACTGCCTACGTGTAAAATTTATAACCTAACATGGACTAGTTAAATTTCCTAAACAAATTAATTAATAACCCAAAACAGGTCCTGGTGTTATTAATTATTTATTTTCTAATTGATTCTAATTTAATACTTAAAAAAGTAACGATTGTGACCGAGCACGAAATGGCGGTGACCTTCAGCCGACATGACGGCCTGGCTGATGCCACACACCCGAAAGATAATTAACTCGTTATTTGTACCTGGAGTTTTTATAATTTTATTTGCACTCCCTCGGTGAGCTGCTACTCCTCGTCTTCGGGTACTGATGTGAATTCTTCCTTGGTGAGGTAGTCTCGATTTGGCAGCGAAACTCTGGTCACCATTACTCGCTCTCCGGATATTTATTTAGCCTGTAACCGCAAATCAGCATGAGAAATTATCACAAATTAAAGTTGATCTAACCAAGCTGGCATTCGGCCTAGCAAGTATTAAATCAATGAAGTATTATCGCTTCGCTCCACGTTGATCAAGCGGAATAAAAATAATTACCTTAGCTGGATGGTTTAGAAAAATTTGTGTGTCGTGACGACACTGTCGTCCAGTCAAGCCACTCAGTCACAATGAGTCTTACCAAATTTTGTTCTACGTTTGTTGCATCCTCTGCTCTCCCCACTACCACTACGCCGGCTTCTCCACCTTGGGTCTTTTCTCACAAGCTCCAAACGACGGCTTTAGATCACAGCGCAATGTGATCTGTCGATGAATAACTAAGTACCGAAAAAGAGGAATTTATAGAGTAACGATCACTCCGTTACAACTGCAAATTATGAAAAAGCAACGGAGACTTTAAATATACGTTAATCTAGAGCTAAAACTATGACAGGTGCACAAAAGTATCATTGAGTTATGCCAAATACAGCGAAATCTTTTACAATGAAACTGATTTCTAGCTCAAATTTCGAGACTTATTATTGTAAAATATTTAAACCCAAAAAAAAATGAAAATAACTTTGTAAAAGTTATAAATACAATTAAACCTAGATATTCAAATTTTGATTTTTATTGCTAATTATCGTAATGTAAGGTATTTTTTCAGATATGATCTCATAAAACCGCCAATAATAGATAAATAGTAAAAAAAAAAAAAAAACAAAAACAAAATTAATTTTAAAACTAAAACAAATGATAACTCTTTATTTTCCCTCTACGAGACTAGGCTCAAAATTTGTTTCTTGGGAAGTAATATTTTTGAAAATTTTGAAAAAAAAATTAGGAAAACGGTTGACCCTGAAGGCCATCCCTGCAACTTTCCGCCACTTTCGAAATTAAGCAATCAAAACTATATTTATTACGTTTTTGAGCTCTTTGAGCTTAAAAATATAATTTTCGTGTAGTTTTGAGCTCTCCAAGCTCAAAATTCTGATAGAAGTTTCATAAATCACTATTTTTTGAATTTTCAAACTGCAATTACTTTTGAATGAATTAACCAATTTGCACGCAGTTGGCGGCATTCGACGCAGTTTTTTAAATTATATGATATATTTTCAAACACAAATTGATCAGAACGGAAATTTCGGTGTCGTTCGAAAAAAACACTTAGTAACGGGTAGTTTTATGCCTGTTCATTGGCCCCTTAATTAATTTAATAAAATATAACAATACCTAGCAAAAATGATTCTAAATTAACAAGAGCGCCACCAGGATTTTGTTTCTTGGTTCCTGGAACCGGAAACCAGAGCTGAGCTTATAATCTACAGGGAGAGAGAGTGGAGGAAGGTGATCTGAAAGAAATAAATTTTTACTTAACAATATATCGATATTTATTAACCATATAAAATAACAAATGGTGATCACTCAAGCACTCACACTACAATTAACGACTTAAGACTACAGCCTAACTAACAGCTGACCAGAACTTCTTAAAACTAACAGCCTAACTAACGGCTGACCAGGACATCTTAAAATTAACAGCCTAACTAACGGCTGACCAGGACCTCTTAAAATTAACAGCCTAACTAACGGCTGACGGGAACTTCTTAGATAACAGCGAAGCACTCCGCAAAGAGACTAATCGTATGCGAAGGAACGCTGTTAACACTCACACACACATAACCCACGCGTCTTCACACACATAACCCACGCGTCTTCATACACACTGACTCTACTTTACTTTTTACTTCCGAACTTATAAAATTGAACTCCAAAACTTACAACGTTAACTTTACTACAATTTTTCCAGTCATTAGCTTGCAATTAAAATCATAAAAAATTTCCACTTTTAATAAAACAGAACCTTCAATAACTTCGGATTAAAACGACGCCTAAGCTTCTTCCAAAATTAACACGAGTTTAATATTCAACATTAAATAAATTTTTAAGAACATTCGACGTAAAACTTTACTCCAATTCCAACTCGTAATTTTATTTCTTAAATCTTTAATAAATTCTTGAGAATACTCTTTATAAAATTCTAACTAATTTTCTGGGACTTAATCCACGCCATTAAATATTTTTATAAATAATTCCAATAAAATAATAATTTTAGTCCTCAATAGTTCAATATATAAAATGACCGCGTGGAATTTTTCGATTAATAAATAATTAATAAAATAATTTTTCTCAATGTAAAATAAATTTACGAAAAATTATCCACGGGTAATTTGATCTCAATGGCGTCGAAACTCAGTAACTGATTCTCAATAAATTATATTAAATAAATAATACTTTCTTGTAATAAATAATATTAAATAATAATAATTCAATTGTTCTTACAAATAAATTATCACGTGAAATAATTGCCAGGAATTTGCGCGCTCAAAATGGACGCCGATGTTCGTTAGTGCGTAGCAAGCCTTGATCTCGGGTATACGAGCGGCGCTTGCCCGATCGTGAGCTGCCGATTGGAATTATTCTCGGTGTTCAGAAATTAAATTAATATTTTATCAATAAAAAATGAATTTATTCAAGCCAATCTAGGATGTTAATGATTATTAACTGGCCGAATCAATAATTTAATTTCTCACGACTCCTAAACCCAAGAGGTCTAGAACATTCTTCGGGTATAAGATCCCCAAGAAGAATGCTCACAATGCTAACGAATAAGATTTAATTACAATTAATTAATTATTTAATTATTATTAGGCAAAATATTATAAACAATTAAATTATCAAAAATTTGATTTAATAATGAGAAGTAGTAAAATTGATGAGCCGGGTATACGACCCCCTTGGCTCATCAAAGAAATCAAAGTCTCAATACCTGTGTAGTTTTTGTGCTTGAAGAACTCACGGGCTTCCTTGTTGGACTTTTGGATGTTACTTGTTTGTACACTTCACTAGTTCTATCTAGTCGCCACTACTCAACTGACCAAGAAACCCAAAATTTCCCCCACTTAATGCTAGTCGAGTCCCAAAGACCGAAACGCGCCAGCGCTGCGTCGACTAATTATCACGCGTGTGCGGTTTTACCGTCACAAGGTAAATAGCCCTGTTACAACTTTTTGTCGATTTCTTTCGTCAACTATAACTCACAAACGAATCAACCGATTTCGATCGGCTTGAGAGCGATCGACATGGTCTTTTCGATGTAAAAAGCTGATTCAGCGAAATCAGATATGCAAAATCCATTAGTAGGACGAGTTGGTATGGAATGCCCTATAAAAAAATACATACATACATAAAGTTTTGAACCATATTCATTTTCTGAATCCGCTTGATGAGCTGAGTAGAAATATAGCAAAATTATTCGAAAGTTCCATCATGGAGACCAATGCAATAGTTAGATTTCTATGAAATTTACTAAAAAAAAACCGAACAAAAAGAAATTAACGCATTTACCTTAGACGTTCAAGCTGTTCAACTAGTCCCGTATATAGGAGCCAAGGCATCTTACTTTAAGCAGTAGCTAACTGTTCACCAATTCACAATTTATAATTGAAAAAAATTCTGAAAGTAACTACTACGTATGGCATGAAGGCAAAGGCCGAATGGATTCTAATATTTTTGCGTCGGGCATTTTCAACTTTCCAGTAGACTTCATAAAAATCTTACTATTTCATTGGTCCTTATGACAAACTGTTTGAAAACTTTTGTTATATTTCTTCTCAGCTCGTCCAGCGGATTCAGAAAATGCATATGGTTCAAAAGTTTAGAAATGTATGTATTTATATATCGGTCACTCCATTTCAAATCAACAAATAGTTGGAATCGACCCCTTTCGATTTGGACGAATTTTGTCCAGAAGTTTTCTTTTATCATATTACAAAGTTCTGCCAAGGAAAAAAAAATAAAAAAGGTTTTTTAAAAAGATATGCAAATTTTAAATTTCGCAATTATTCCAGTTTTTCAAATTTGTTATTGTAATATCGCAAACGTTATAGAGATACAAAAATAGCATTTTGTTTGATTATAGACACTTAGGACTATGAAAAAAGAAATATTTTGGAAAAAATTTCTGAAAAATGCCAAATTTGTCAAATTTTCGAATATTGAAAATTGTTAAAAATGACATTCGAAGTTAAAATTTTAGCTCATTTAACTTCCCGCTGAAAAAATCGAAAATTTTCAAAAATCGGGAAGTTATTGATTTCACCCTGTTTTTCGAAAATCGAGTTTTCATCGGATCTCGTCGTTTCGAGGTTCTAGGAAGCTTCCATGACTATTCTCGCGACGGTATCTGTATTTCTGTATGTATCTATGTATGTATGTGTGTGTGTGTGTGCGTGTGTGTGCGTGTGTGTGTGTGTGTGTGTTTTTTTTTTTTTTTTAGGGGGGGGAATCCTTTTTACGGATTCTAGGCATAGCTGTTTGGCCTGGATATGTGGCGACTCGACGCAGCGTCATACTAACTCGACACTAACGCCCCTACCCACTAAGCCCCTTTTCCTTCTTTCCTCTAATCCCTCATGGAAACCGCCGTCAGGCATTACTTCGTGAAGGGAAGATCTAGCTACTGCTCTTCCTTCTGGTGGCTAAGGTGTTAACTACCTGTTAACTACCCGAAATGCCAGCATTTGTAGCATTGGGTAGGTTTCCTCGTGGCTCTAATTCGGCAGTTGACCCAGCCAATTCGGATTTTACAGCTTCCTTCTAATATCTTCTGAGCTGCTGCAGCCGGTAGTGTCACGACAGCGGTTTGGGTACCTCTGTAGGCTTTGCGGATCTTGATTGTCTCTGGTAGTATTTCGCAGAGCTCCTTGATTACCGTATGCAGGGCAGCCTAAATATCCTCCTTTGTTGTGGTGTCATCTAGGTCTCGAATCTCGATGTTTTCTTGTGGCCCTTTGCAGATCACTTTGGCCTCCTCCTTAAGAATGTTTGCGATGGTATGTTGCAGGCCTTGGCCTTTGTCCACGCACTTCCGCGAAATCGTAATCAGCAAGTCCCCGCTTCTGGTCTTGTTGATCTTGTCCACTGTTGTGCGAACTTGCTCATCAGGGACGTCCTTCTTTATGCGACGCAAAATCTCGGCGTACTTTGCTTTCTCGGCCGGGCGGATGATCAGTGCGTCAGGTCTGATCCATTTGAGCGGTTTTATGCGCTTAGGCTCCGGCCTGGGCTTCTTTGGAGGCTCCTTTGGGAGCTGTTCTTTGGCTAGCCTCCGTTTCTCTTTCCTTGTGTGGACATCTTTCCAATCAGTCGCGTCTTTTTTTTCGGCGTTCTGCTTCATCACGTTTTTCGGAGGACTTGGTTTCAAGTCCTTTCTCTTCGTCAATCGCCCATCTATTCCATCTGGGGAGTTTCGGTCCTTCCTCATGTTAGACTTGTTGGAAGTATGACCTTCGTCTTTAGCATCAGATTCACCGTCAGCATCGCCTCCGGTGTCTATTGATTCTTCGATCTCCACAGCAAGTTGACTGCTCTTCTCCGGCGTAAAACGAGGAGTGAGTTGTCGAGGTGACTGCCATTCTTCGTCCAGTTTTTTAAACCTTCGATGGGCGTTAACAACCCCGGTTGCCTTGGTCTTTATCTCTTTATGGATATTGACCTTTGATTGGACAAACTCATGCAGTTCGCTGGTCAGCTTTTCGAGGCGTTCCAGCGCTTGCGTCCGCTTCATCTCAGCGCTTACGGTAATCGCTGCTTCTTGGGCGTGAGGCCCACTAATACTCCTGTCCTTTTCTTGATTTTTCGTTTCTTCCATGGTTTTGAGTGATACTCCAAAGCAAAAGGTCGTCTCCGAACGCGATGCCTCCGGAAATGGAGGGGTGATCACTCTTACAGCTACCTCCATTGCTATGAGAGCTTTCGGTCATTGAAGCGGGAAATCTTAACCGCTTCGACCCTGCACCTGCTTCCTTCATCGGCTTCCTCTTGCTCCCGTGGGTGCGGCACGTAGATGCCGGGAGTTACCACGTACACCGCGCTATAAGGATCATTTCGCACATCTCTTTCGAGCAGCGTCACCTTATCGACTTGCATACGTGACCCTAGGTCAGATGGTGTGACCAACCCTTCCTGCCAAAAGGAGAGTTTTCGTTTTTTACCGCGAGAGCTATTTTATTTCGCTCTTACCCTCTGCTCCGAAGAACAGCGAGCTTTCTCCGACCCACAAGGATACACGGACGGTGGCTGTTACTCTTCAGCTCCGATGCCTGATTTGGTCCGCGAGGGCTATTTTATTTCGCCCCAATCCACCGATCTTACGACCGGTTAGGACCTCCCTATCCACCACCTGGGGACGCGCCCGGTGGAAGTTTGGCTTCTTCCGACTGGTGTGTATGTGTGTGTTAGGGTGTTTCAAAAAAATCGGCTTTTGTGATTTTTTCAAATGGCCAGCAAATTCTCTCACAGAATGCCAAAATAATGACCTTGTCAAAATTTGAGTTCTTAATTTGAAGATTTACAGGTCGCGGATCGTAATTTTCTATTCCCCCTTAAAAATATAGGAAAAAAAGGTTTTCAACTTTAGAATTTTATATCTTTGGATCGAATCAACTTATGGCAATGATCACCTCGGATTCTTATGTAGAATTGAACGCTTAACGAAAAAGGTCTCTTATCATTTTTCCATATATTGATTCCTTCCCGAGTTATTCAAAGTCAAAGTTTAATTTTCATCGTATTTTCGGGTTTTTTTTAACTTTTATCGTACAATTATGATTAAGTAAAAAAAGAAACATTGTTTATTTTAAAATATATGAAATTTCTATAATACGGTTAGTATAAATTAGTGACAAATTTTATAATACACAATATTTACTTATTACTACCGACAAAAAAATATTGTGATGAATTCATGATGTTTAGTAAAAAGGTATTGTTGACAACTACTTTGTTTAAACGATCGATTCTTATCTGATTTTTAATTGGTTATCAATTCTGTGATCCCTCTGCTGGTAAGTGCTGATAACATGTGTCAAAATTGTGCTTGTTCATTAGTGCATCGATTACGAAGAAATATATACGTATTTGTTTGAAACAATGTTTGTTTAATAATTCAAAGTGGACTTTATTATTTCTATTTATTTACAAGCTGACTTAAAATTTATTATCATGAGAGAAGAAATCTATTTAATTGGTCAAATGAATCAAGATTTTGTCGGAAGAAAGCTTCCATTACTCAAAGAGGTTATGTCGATCTTCTTTTACCACCATAAAACCTGTAATTTAACAATTAAACAAAGTTCAGCAAGTACGACAAAACAACTGATAGAACTTTGGCGAAAAACAGGTATTTCACTACGTCAAGAATCTTCTATAATTTTGTCAATAATTCGATCTCATAACAGATGGATACTTTTATCAAAGAGTAAACGTCAGAAAAAATCTCCAACACAAAAGAAGAAAGAGTCAATTTTTTGTAATGATTTGAAAAAATTGTTTGATATTTCCCATGCTAATGTTCTCAATGAAATTGATGCTACAAAAAAACATTTTTTGGAAAGCCAAAGAAAACCATCTCGACGTGGTTTTATAAACGATTTTGGGCCTATTACTGAAGATATGGAAATTTGTTGTTTAGATCAGAGTGAAACAAATGCAAATAGAGATGGTAAGATTTTTATCTTTATTTTGTTTTTAAATAAATATCGATGAATGATACAATCTTTTTTATTAAAATGATATTTATTAATCTTAAGATTAAATTTGGAGGTTATTTAGGTCTTGATTACATGAATGATACCGATTTCCGATTTTTGATTAGTTCTGTTTGATGCTGTCAGGGTGCGTGGTTGTTAGTACGCGGTAATATTCAAAGATCTATTTGAATTATTAACATATTTTTTTAATTATTTCATTGCTAAAATTTCTTATAATGGCATATTTTTTTATTTGTCTATAACCGAAATTAATCAAATATTTGAAAATGATATCTTTCGTTTAAAAAAAAAATTATAAAAGTAGACATAATTTTATTGAAAAATAGTTACTAGTTAGAGTAATATTGATGATAAATCATTAAAATAATAATTTATCATCAATAGAGTCTGTAAAGTCTATAATTTTTGTTTAAAAATTTTATCTGATTTTTTATTGTAGTTGTATTTCATTTCAATTTGAACGTTTTAGAAAATGAGGCACTTATGAATACTGAGACCCTTCTTCTCAGCCAAAAATCAAAATCTACCGTTTCTACCGTTAGTCAAATTTCTAACAATATCTCTGATTTTGAAGACGAATTAAAAAAGAAATCAAAACGAAAAGCACCTCTAATGAATATCATGACACCGGAACTTGCAGCTGCCCTTGATCGTGGAAAAGTTAGCAGCAGAAATGCCGTATATATTTTAGCTGCTACTCTCAAAAGTACTGGCATTGATATGAAAGGCTGTAAATTGAGTCATTCGACAATTCATCGAGCTCGCAAAAAATTTCGAAGTGATATGGCTGCTAAATTGAAAGATGGACTCAAAAACCAGGATAATTTTGTGCTACATTGGGACGGGAAAATATTACCTGATATAGTTGGTACGGAAAAAGTTGATAGACTGCCAATTATTATATCGTCATCAGGCAGTGAACAACTGTTAGGTGTACCCAAAATGAAATCTGGAACTGCTAAAAATCAGGCTGATGCTATTGTGAAAATTCTATTCGATTGGGGTATTTCTCGTAAAATAGTAGGACTGTCTTTCGACACGGCGGCTGTTAATACAGGTATTAATTCATTTTATTGTTTTCTTAAAAACTTTATCATGATATAATATAAAATTAATATCGTATCATTTGCATTAATATTTAGATTTGAACTGGTCATTATCGTATAAATTAATTTTTCACTTATGTTAAATTATATATTTTGTTATCTAGGAATTCACGGTGGAACTTGTAAACTGATTGAAGACGAGTTGGAAAAAAAATTGGTATATCTACCATGCAGACATCATATTTTTGAAATAGTATTAAAAAAATTGTTTGAAATCTATTGGCCCGTTTCATCCGGCCCAAATGTACCAATTTTTTTACGGTTTAAAAATAAGTGGAGTAATTTCAACACCTCAAATTATACCCCAGGAATTTTGGATCCAATCATACTCAATGCTCTTGAAGATGTGAAAGAAGAAACAGTAACGTTTATCACGAATCAGTTACAAGTAAGGTTATAGTTATAATATATTCAAATGTTTTTAGATATTGTGTGCAAGTTTTAAGCGTATATCTTGAATTATATTTTTTGAGTTTAAAATTTAAAAAAATAGTTCAGTAAAAATTTATATTTTAAATAATTTCGAGTAATATATAAGATAAAATTTGCGGATCACTTATCATATCTATTGATTATTTTATTAACTAATTTTTAGGTAGCACAACCAAGAGATGATTACTGTGAACTTCTGGAGCTATCATTACTATTCTTGAATACTACTTCATCTACACAAATTTCTTTTAAACGACCTGGTGCTATGCACCACGCTCGTTGGATGGCAAAAGCCATCTATTCTTTAAAAATATTCATGTTCCGCAATCAATTTAACCTTAACTTTAAAGAAATAACCGGAATACGACAAATTTGCATTTTTGTTCTAAGATTTTATATACCAACATGGTTTCAGGCTTCATCTGGCATATTAGCACCGAATAATGATTTAACTTTAATGAAAGACTTATTACTTTACAGCCAAAACAATCCTTCTTTTGCTAAAATTGCCGCTGAAAAAATGTCCGATCACTTATGGTACCTATCTGAGGAATTAGTTGTTTTTTCGTTATTCGATGCAAATGTTTCACTGGATATGAAAAGAAAAATGGTAGTAAATATTAAATCTTTGAAAGCTAATGCAAAAAATTTTAAGCGATTTGTGATAAAAGACAACGTAAAGTCACTATTGACAATTGATTTATGTGACTTACAAGGAAACTCTCTCCGGTGTCCCCTTCGATTTTGATGAAACTGAGATATGTTATTCTCCGTCGAAATCTAAGAGACACGTATTTTTTTTTATCTGCGGAAAAACATTTCTAGGGGGTGAAACTACCCCTCAAAGTTTAGCCTCCAAAGGGGTGTTTTTCAAGTTTCGCATACTTGCAGTTTAAATAATCGAATAGGACCAATTGCATAATTTTCAGGGTGGAAAATCATGAAAAATGCTCTTGGTTTTATAATAAAACAATGGATAGAACAAAAGTTATGAGGGTTGAAAATCACAAAACTTTTATAAAAAAAAAACTATTCGATGGATTTCAATGAAACCAACGGCAATCGGAAGAGGGAAAAAAAGTAGAGAATACGTCTTTCGGGGTTTTTCTGAAAAATTAAGTTTAGGGGGTGAACATCCCTTAAGCATATCTACATTGACCACCAAGAAAATATCGTTTTTTATATTAATTTCGATATGAATTCATCAATAATAATTTGTTCGTACATTTCTAGCATTTAGAAAATAATAATAATATTATATCTTAATATTTTACTTACTTGTTTACTTCTCATCCCAAACTTTATTTTGTGTATCGGGACATCAAATATTATAAATGTCATGTAATGTGAATCTGTTTTGGAAAAAAAAGAAAAAAGAAAAAATGCTTACAATATATGCTTTACTATAATCAAATTAAATTTAAAAATAATTTATAAATGATTTTTTACAAAAATATTTAATATTTCTGATGTTTATGAAATTTAATACTTAAATTCATCATTTTGTCATATGCAGATCTATTCAATATATGTTTTGCAATCGTGATGTTTATGAAAAAAATGTTGAAAACACAACGACTTTTTGCACCATGAACAGCGGATAATTGCTATATTTTGACAACCAGGAACCTCACAATGAGAATTGCATGATCCGTGAAATGCAAAATCCACAGGATTTTCGATTTCATCTGGTTTTACTTCTGTGTAGCCACTTTTGTACCACGAGTACTTGAATAAATTTATGTACCGAGGAGATGACAATTGGATATGTGTAAGTGATTGTAATTTTATAATGTTATTTCGTAAATGCAAGTTTATGTCCAAATTCATCAAAACTGTACGATCCGAAAAATATCGAACAAAATTTTTCCATACTCGGAATCCAAAAACATCAAGTGGTTGAATTTTCCCAGTTGTACCTTTTGGTAAGATCATTACTCCAGTATCTTTATTTGTTGGTTTAACGCTTTGTACAACTTGAGGACAATGCCCAGTCCATGAGTCAATTAGTAATAAAGATTTTGGGCCCACATTTGGAAAAAACACCCTCTCCAACCAAATTTTGAAATGATCAGAAAATTAAAAAATATGAACTATTTGTATCAACAATAACTTATGCGCAAACCAGAAAAAAAAATAAAGAATAATTCGTACCTGATGTAAGTTTTCCTGATTTTGATGCTTCTATGTATACATTATGAGGTCTAAAAAGTGTTGTTTCAACTATTGGTCCAAATTTACCACTTGGTTCTTTTAGAACCAAAAAAAGTGGGGATAAAAGCTTTCCATCAGCAGATACAGTTGGTTGAACTGTGTAACTATGAGTAGTAGAAGTAACAGATTGTACAAGACATTCTACTTGCTTCTCTCCTTCAACAGCTAAAGTTCGACCGGAATGCATTTCCAACTGAAAACCACTTTGATCTGAATTATATACGTTTGCTAATTCATAAATTTTAATTTTTGTTTTACATTATTGACGAATTCCTCAGCTTGCTGTTTTAATGATTTACTATCTTCAATGGTTTTGGACGTGATAAACTTATTTATTTTTCTTGGATACGATGCGATGCTGCTTTTTGAATGACGCGATCCACTTTGTTGATGCTTTAAAACGGAAATCTTCCGCACCAACTTCTTTTGAGCTTGTAAGGCCCATCTTTTTATGTCACAATCATGTACGATTAAACCTGCATCTATAGCTGCTTTGAAATTTTGTAATGTATATTCACAAATTCTTGCTAATTTTTCCTTATAAGTCCCTCCCTGATTTAAAGTATGAGCCCATCTTCGTAACTGTCGCACAGATTGTACCTTTCTAAATTTTTGTCTAACACTGCTCTAAACTTAAATTTCTTTTTTGCCACTACGCCAGTACTCGAC